>NW_007248225.1:51859-86610 GCF_000164805.1 Carlito syrichta
TTTTTTTTTTTTTTTTTTGCATTGGAGTCTCACTTTGTTGCCCAGGCTGGAGGGCAGTGGCACACTCACAGCCACCCCAGTATCGACCTGCTGGGCTCTGGTGATCCCTCTGCCTCAGCCTCCCAAGAAGCCGGAACTACCGGCATACACTACCATGCCTGTTAATTTTTTGATTTATTGTAGAGACAAGGTCTTGCCAATTTGCCCAGGCTGGTCTCGAACCCTCAGGCTCAGGTAATCCACTTGCCTCGGCCTCCCAAAGTGCTGGGATTACAGGCTGAGCCACCAAGCCCAGCAATTCCCCTTTTTAAAAAAATTGAACACAAACGTTCCTCAGTTTGAAATAATTGTACATACAGCATTGTGAGCTGGCTCTGGAGTCAGATGCATCTAAACCTCTTACCTTGGTCGCTCAACAATCATGTTGTTAAATTAATTTAGCCCGAATATGCCTCTTTGCATATTCTGGGTTCAACCTAGAGGTTTCTTCATAACCTTTCCCAGGGTAAACTGTAACCTAGCTGGGTATGTAAACAGATTAAACCACTCTTGTGCCAATCGCCAAGCTTTGGCCAATCAAGCGTGGCCAATTATTCAAACCAAGCTCAAAGTGAACGCTGAGCTGTAATCAATCCAGCCATTTCTATCTCATTTCCGATTATCGTATGTCACGTTCCTTTTTCTGTCCATATCTTCTGCCATGTGATTTGCTAGAGTCACTGTGAGCCGACTCTGGCCCAGGAGGCTGCCTCATTTGTGGACTGTTCTTTGCTCAGTTAAATAAGCTCTGTTAAGTTTCATTTGTCTTAGATTTTTTTCTTTTATCAACATGATTCTTTGAAAGGGTTGTGTGGCTCTTTTTTTAGGCTTGGTTTCTTTTCTGTGCTATCAGACTAATTATGGGATGTTGGGAGAATTAAATGAGATGATCTATGGAAAGCACTTCCTACAAGGCTTCTGACACCTGACAAACACTTGTGAAACATCGCGCATTATTATGTATTATGTTATGACTACAAAGCTTGCTGTCAATTTTTGTCAATTAAATTATATGTTTTTGTTGGCCTAGTTTGTAAAACTTTTGTATATAGTCTTTCGGGGTTTAACTGAGGAATGAGGAATCCCTGAGCCTGCCTGAGACAGATTAGAGGAGAAACGGTTTGTCAGAGTGAAACTGTAAGCTTTCTGGAGTGCTTTTGATCATTTCCATCTATTGACAGTGTCCTTGCTGGTCCAAGGTGCAGTCTCATCCATAAAATCCTCCCATATCATTCACACTAGAAGCGATTCTTTTTTCCTTTTTCGTTTGAAGTTGTTTAAACTACTACATTTATGTATTACCCATGTTGCATTTGTTATTATTGATATACTAATATATTTCCTTACTAGATTGTAAGCTCCTTGTAGAGACGAGATCTTTCTTTTTTCTGTGTTTAGCCTCTGTTGATCGCAATTTCCTTACCTGTTATACGAGGACAGTCATAGCTATCTAGAAGAAATGTTGTGAGGGTTAAGTGAAATAACTTGTGCGAAAGAACCTATTGTAACTGCTGTTATATAATAGGTCCTCAATAAATGTTTATACCGTGCTTTTCCTTATTCCTTTTAATTCACAACAAAAAAATGTGTTTCTATGTGCCAGGCACAGTGCTCTGCTGTTTTCAGAGTACAGAATGAGGAAAATGCAGGAACTGCCTCCAAAGAACTTGAAGACTTGTTTATATAGATTAGATTAGAATTAAAATGATTAAAATAGAAGGTAGAGTAAAAAAAGTTCTATAAAAGAGTTACAAACACAGTGCAAAGAAGCCAAAAGTTGCATAATCATTTCTAGATGGTGAAGGCAATCAGAAAAAGTTTGGGGGGCAGAAAATTGAGGCATGGAGAGATTAATTAATTTGCTCTAGGTTATACTTTTGGGAAGAAGCAACTCTGGGATTTAAACTCAGACCATCCAGGTTCATAGTCTGTTTTTAAACCATAGGCAACATGTAATACTTTTTGAAAGGGCAATTGGCGTGTATTAATCTTAAACATTTTTGGAAAGTGTTTTTGTTTATATTATAGACTAGTAGCTGTCAGTAGAAGATTCAAGAGAATGTAGATTGCTATGATCAATTTTGTATAAGTCAATAACATTTCTAGTTTGCTTCAATTTTAGGCTGAAAGCATTTTCTTTTGGTTGTTTTGCTGTGACAAAGTAAAGCAGAAGCATTTCAAGATTTAATTATTCAGTTTTGATAAATGTTCAAAAAGTCTTTCTTAAATTAGATCTGAAATTTAAATATATGAGAATAAAAATCATATTGTCACAAACTGGATCCAAGTTTCTTTCTTTTTTTTTTTTTTTTTGAGTTGGAGTCTCACTTCGTCGCCCAAGCTGGAGTGCAGTGACCACATGGTCACCCCTGCCTCCACCCTCTGGGCTCCAGCGATCATTCCACCTCAGCTTCCCAATAGCCGGCACTACAGGGACATGTGATCCAAGTTTCTTTAAGTGATCTTTATCAAAACGCATTTCTGTATTCTTTCCTTGCTACCTCTTCTTCCTGCAAGATATTTTTCTGATATTTGCTTCATGGAAACATGTAACATTTGATGTAATAGCAAATCAATTTTTACATAGTTTTACTACCTTTCAAATAATCAGATAAAAATGAATTAAAATGAATAAAAGGCAAATGAATGTCTTTGTAATGTGAGATCTAAAAAAGAAAAGTTAAGAGCTCACCTATGGATGTGGCATGTTGATTCAGAGATTTATTAGACAATGCAACTACACATGCCCACTCAGGCTCCAATGCGATCATTCTTAGAAGTCATTGTTAATTCTTACAGAGATTAGCTGTTATACAAATTGAAACTGAAGAATACAGTGAATTTGTGGCTTAATTTCAATGTAGTTACTCCTTCATGGTTCTCTTTATTTACCCTTCTTTCTTTGCTCTTTTTTTTTTTAAATACCATCACCTTTGGAGTGTTATTCTTTTGCTACGATATTCATGACCTGTATTTATGACAATTTATTCTTTTCTTTCACATTAACTTTGCATAAATATCTGATGACTTTATGCCTTGGAGATGACCTTTTTGTAATAAATCTTCCAGGGCTTCTTTGGACTTCTTATATCTGAATGTTTAAATCTCTGGCAAGGCTAGGGAAGTTTTCCTCTATTATTTCCACAAGTAGTTTTCCAAATCTGTTGCTTTTGCTTCTTCCTCAGGAAGACCTATGATTCTTAGGCTTGGATGTTTAACATAATCCCACATTTCTTGTAGGCTTTGCTCTGTTCTCTTGATTCTTTTTTCTTTATTCTTGTTTGATTGGGTTAATTGTAAAGCCTTGTCCTTGAGTTCTGAGATCTTTCTGAGATCTTTCTACCTGGTCCAGTCTATTGTCAAAACTTTCCACTGCATTTTATATTTCCCTAAGTGGGTCTTTCCCTAAGTGAGCACAAAGTAAACTTTCTTTACGTTAGTGTTCAATTTCCTCTTGGATTTCATTGAGCAATTTTATAATTATTTAAATTCTACCTCTGGAATATCAAATATTTCACATTGGTTGGGATCCATTACTAGAGAGTTAGTTTGGTCTCTTGGGGGAGTTGAAAATGTGAAAAACTCTGATTTTTTCATATTGCCAGGATTATTTTTCTGGTTCTTTCTTATTTGCATAGATTGCTTCTTCTTATCATTGTTGTTTGTTTTTTATTTTGACTTTTTGTCTTTTGTTTTCTTTCCCTTAAAGTTGTGACTTTATTGCATATACTTTATGCTCATCTAACTTCGTCTCTTGATGCTTTCAGTGGTATAGGTTCTGAATGTGTCTTTTGGTTATAGAGAATCTTTGTGTATAAGCTTTCTCAGATGTTGTCTGTGGTAGCAGGTATTGGGTATGTGTGTAGCTTCACTGTCTACTGTGGATCTAGAATACTGGAGGATTAATGTAGTTTATCTTGTTCCCCTGTGAGGTGGTGTGCTCTTTATTGTTTCCTAGTACTTCTCTCTGGGTTGAATCTTTGAGCCTTCAGACCATGAGAAGATACTCATGATTGAGAGCTAGTTTCAGCTGGAGCAATTTGGTTGCAGGCAGTGCCCCTATAGAGGGCTAAAGCCTCAGACACTTCCACTTTTTCCTTCCCCACATTTTATGTTATTGATGTCACAAATTACATCTTTTTATATTGTATATCCATTAAGAAATTATTGTAGCTATATTTTTAATACTTTTGTGTTTAAACTTTTATACTAGGGTTAAAAATGATTTATACATCATTACAGTATTAAATCATTCTGAATTTGGCTATATAGTTATCTTTACCAGTGAATTTTATACTTTCATCTTTTCATCTTGCTAATTACTGTTTTTTTCATTTTGACTAGAAGAACTTACTCAAGCATTTCTTGTAAAGACAAGTCTAGTGATCATTAACTCCCCTGTCTTTTGTTTGTGTGGGAAACCGTTCTCTCTCCTTCACTTCTGAAGAACAGCTTGCCAAGTAAAATATCTTTGGTTGGCACTTTTTTCTTTCAGTACTTTGAATATATCATTCAATTTACTCCTGGTCTGTAAGGTTTCTCCTGAAAAGTCCACTGATAGTCTTTTGAGGGTTTCCTTATATATAACAAGTTGCAAATCTCTTGCTGTTTTCAAAATTCTTTTTTATCCTGACTTTTGACAATTTGAGTATAATGTGTCTCAGTTTATATTCAAGGGATTGGCAGTAGTGGGAAACGGCTGGTGGGGGTCAGTGGGATTGGCAGTAGTGGGAAACTGCCAGGGGATAAGGGGAATACCTCATCAATAAGGGTACCTGCATAATGAACATTTGTATACCTAACCCTGAATTGTACCCATATCTCTAAAATTAAAAAGTAAAAAAAGAACTTGATGTTCAATCTACTTGGAGTTCTTTGGGCTTCAATGGATTAGGATGTTCATCTCCTTTCCAGATTTGGTGTGTTTTCTGTCATTATTTATTTTAAAATGTTTTTGTCCCATTTACTTTATCTGCACCTTCTGAAATTCTTATAATGAATATATTGGTTCACTTGATGGTGTCCTCTAAATATTCACTAATTTTCTCTTTTTTTTTGTTCTTCCTCTGACTGGATAATTTCAAATAATCCGTCTTCCTGTCGAATTCTCTGATTCTTTCTTCTGCTTGATTGAATTTGTTGTGGAAGCTTTCTATGGAATTGTATGTCATTGTATTCTTCAGCTCCAGAATTTCTGTTTGGTTGTTTTTATGGTTTCTGTTTCTTTTTTGAACTTCTAATTTTGTTCATGTATTATTTTCCTGATTTTATTTAGCTGTCTATGTTCCCTTGTTGCTTACTGAGCTTTTTAAAGAGAATTATTTGGAATCCTTTGTTAGAAGATTCATAGATCTCCTTTTCTTTGGGGTCAGCCCCTGGAGCTTTATTTATTTACTTTTTGGCTGGTCTTATACTTCCTTGACTTTTCACGTTTCTTGAAGGCTTGTTTTTCTGTTTTCTCATTTGAAGAAGCTATCAACTTCTCTAGTCCTCAATGACTGGCCTTGGAAGACGAAGACCTTCACTAGTCAAGCTGGCTGGAGATCTATGGGTCTCTCAGACCATTTCATTTGATGGACCCACTCTACTCTTATTTCCTCTTTGGAGAAATCTCAGGATTCTCTTGATCTCACAAACTCAGGCCAGGTACTGAGAACCTTCTATTAATTTTTCCTAGGGCAGTGCTTTGAAGTGATCAATGTTGCGCACCTTCTTCCAATTCAGGAGTTGAGCTATTCTTTGGTATTGGTGCACTATCTGTGCAGACTCATGCCTGCCATTTTCAGGGGAGTACGTGCAGTGTCTGCAGGGGACCCTGGGAGGAATGTATCATGCCAGTCATGGTGGACTGAGACATGCAACACTCTCCACAGTGAGGCACCCTTGTAGGACTCATGGGCATGGTTCCTGGTGGAATCTGCAGGCTTGCCAGTAGCATCAGTGGCCAATTGTTGAGATCTGTGTGCAGGCTTCTGTGAGCCCCTGCCTCTTTCCATGCTCCATGCTCCTTGATGCCAGACTATTCAGCCCTGCTGATCCCCTCAGTTTTCTGATTGGGGCAAGACAGAACTGGGTCTCTTGGGCATAAACCTGCACCTCCCTCTCCTAAGGATGAGGGAGCTGGTGCTTACTTTGCCATCACTTTCCTCTAAAGGGAGAAATCACCAACCAAAGGGTTCTTTCTTGGCACTGAGCTATGCCATCTTGGGGGAGAGATGCCAAGGATAAAATAAAACTTACCCACTTCAATGCCCCCATTGAATTTTTTTGCTTCACCTTGATCCTGGAACCTCTCAACTGGATTTTGGAGCTCTCGTCTATGGGTGGTTGGAAAATTGGCTTTTCTGTGGGGGCTTGAGGGTTGGAGCTCCCTATCCCACTATCTTGCTGATGTCACTCTCTAGACAGGATATAGTGTGTGTGTGTGTATTCTTTTTTTTTTTTTTTGGAGATGGGGTCTTGCTCTGCTGTTCAGGCTGGAATGTAGTGTTGTGATTATAGACAGCTCACTGTAGCCTTTGAACTCCTGGACTCAGGTGATCTTCCACCTCAGCTTCCCTAGTAGCTGGGAACTCCTGGACTCAGGTGATCTTCCACCTCAGCTTCCCTAGTAGCTGGGACACCACCATGCCTAGCTTCTAGATATGATCTCATTTACTTTTTTTTATCCTTAGCACAAAGCATAGAATTTGGTATGTAAACATTTAATAGGCAAGTGTAAATGGCCTTCAAAATTATAAGTAATTGAATGAATGCTCTAGACACTCTAAAGGAGTTAAGTTTATGAACAAATATTTATCTAGTGCCCATGTGAGTCACTATTTTAGGCATTAAAAATACAGTAATTTGTAAGTTGGTTAGAATTCCTGCCCTCAAAGGTGCTTAGAGTCTGGTGGGGACAATAAAGGTGGGAAGCCTCTATCAGAGGTGACATTTGGGTTGAGGCTTGAACAATGAGAAGTTAATAGTGTGAATATTTAGGGAAAGAATATCCCAAGCTGAAAAGCTGTAAGTACAGATCCCTGAAAGAAAAACAAGTTTATCCTGTTTTAGTAAAAGATGGATGGCCAGTGTGGCTGGAATGCCATGCAGGAGTGAGAGAATGGAGGACGGTGAGGACAGAAAGATAAGCAGAGGCTAGGCCACACAGAACTTTGAAAGTCATGAAAAGGAAGCCATTGGAAGGCTGTTAAATGGGAGGATTATATAGCTTGAGTGCTTCGGGATAATAACCTTATGAAGAAAAGGTAATAGAGGGCCAAGAGCTGAGGCAGGAAAAGCTTTTAATAGTCCCTGTGAGAAGTTCCAATGGTGGCTTAGGCTGCAGTCATACAGTAGAAAAGGTGAGGGAGAGATTTGGAATAGAATTTGGAAGTGATGCTGATAGGACTAGATTTGGTGTGAAGTGTGAGAAAACAAATAATTCCAGGGCAATACCTAAACTTTGGACTGTAGCCTCGAAAGTATGATGGTACCATTTACTGAGGTGGAGCAGGCTTGGAGGAGAAGGGTTGGGAAGGAGTCAGTCCTGCTGAGACATGAAATAATAGCTGACTGTTGACATTGGCAGGTATAGTTTATTAACAGACTTAATAAGAACAAGCCTGGCAGGAACAGGTCTAGGCAAAAATGGACGGTGATGAAGCAGAATAGTGAATGTGGAAAAATCTGTTCAAGGAGTTTTGCTGTGAAGAGGAACAGAAATGGGCAGGAGCTGACATAACAACTATAATGATGGGGGAAGGATCCAGTGGAGAGGCAAAATTTGAAGATACAGGGCAAAAGAGGGACTATTATGGGAGCTAATTTGGAACATTTGAGATATGTGAGAAGGCAGAGCTTATGGGTATATATGGAGGTTGCTGAGAAATTATTTGTTTAATTTTTATTTTAAAGATGTGGAGTACAATTCAGGGGTAGGCATACAAATGGTCATGGTACAGGTAAAGTTTGGACCTTACTTTGGTCCCCATGTCACCTGGTTTGATATCAAGTACCCTTATTAATGAAATGTGCCCCTCCCCAATCCCTCCCCTGGCAGCTTCCCACTACTGCCAATCCTTTTCTTATAGTTATATGATAATTGTTCAGGGTCTGCTTATGAGTGAGAACATGTGGTACTTAGTTCTTTGTTTCTGTGATAGATCATTGAGTATTACAGACTCTAAATCCATCCAAGTTGCTGCAAAGTTCATAATTTTGTCCTTTATGGCTGTGTAATATTCCATTGTGCATATGTACCAAATTTTTTTAATCCAGTCTACTTTTGATGGGCAGCATGGTTGGGTCCATGTTTTTGCTATTGTGAGTAGTGCTGTAATAAACATATGTGAGCAGGTATCTTTTTTGAGAAAGATTTGAGTTCCTCTGGGTATATTCCGAGAAGGGGGATTGTTGGGTCATATGGGAGGTTGATTTTTAGATCTTTTAGAAATCGTCAAACTGTTTTCCACGTAGGTTGTACTAGTTTACACTCCCACCAACAGTGCAGAAGTGTTCTCTTTTCCCCACATTCTCTCCAGCATCTGTTGTTTTTTGAGTTACTAATGATGGCCAACCTGACTGGATTAGGTGGTATCTTAGTGTGCTTTTAATTTGCATTTCTTTGATGATCAGTGAGGCTAAGCATTTTTTCATGTATATGTTGGCTGCTCATATGGTTTTTTTTGAGAAGCATCTATTCATATCTTATGCCCACTTTTTAATTAGGGCTGTTTGATTTTTTCTTTTTGGCATGCTTCAGTTTCTTGTAGGCCCTAGATGTTAGGCCTTTGTCAAATATACAATTGGCATATATTTTTTTCCAGTCTTTAGGCTGTCTCCCTGCTCTCTTGATGGTTTATTTGGCTTTGCAGAAGTTTTTCATTTTGATGAGATCCCACTTGTCTATCTTACCTCCTATGGCATGGGCGTTTGGGGTTGATAAGGAATTGATTGCCAGTTCCAATTTCCATAAGGGTATCTCCTGCATTTTCTAATGTTCTTATAGTTTGAAGTATTGCATTTAGGTCTTTGATCCATTTAGAGTTGATTTTTGTGTATGGTGATAGGTAGGGGTCTTGTTTTAATCTTCTGCCTGTGGTCAGCCAGTTTTCCCAGGACCATTTACTGAATAAGTTCTCCTCTCCCCAGTGGTTGTTAGTGGAGGCTTTGTCGAAGATGAGTTGGTTGAGAAATTGAGGTTTTGCTTCCAGAATCTCTATCCTGTTCCATTGGTCTATATGCCTGTTCTTGTACCAATACCAGGTCGTTTTGATTATTGTAGCTTTATAATAAACTTTAAAGTCTGGAAGTGTGATTGATACCTCCTGCTTTGTTTCTTTTGCTGAGGATTGTTTTGGCTACTTGTGGATGTTTATGATTCCTTTACGTGTTTCTGTATTGTTTCCAGGTCTGAGAAGAATGATGCTGGTAATTTAGTGGGTATTGTGTTAAATCTGTAGATTGTTTTGTGGGGGATGGACATCTTCACAATGTCGATTCACTGGGCTCGGTGGCTCAGCCTGTAATCCCGCGCCTTTGGGAGGCTGAGGTGAGTGGATTGCCTGAGCCCGCAGGTTCGAGACCCGCCTGGGCAACTTGGTGAGACCTTATCTCTACAATAAATCAAAAAATCAGCTGGGCATAGTAGTGCGCGTCTGTAGTTCCAGCTACTTGGAAGGCTGAGGCGGACGGATCGCTGGAGCCCAGCAGGTTGAGGCTGCGGTGGCCGGAAGCGGCCACTGCATTCCAGTCTGGGCGACAGAGTGAGACTCCAACTCAAAAAATAAACAAACAAACAAAAAAACCAATGTCGATTCTTTCAGTTCATGAGCATGGAATATTTTTCCATTTTTTTGTGTCATCTTTGATTTCTTTGAGTAATGTTTATAGTTTTTGTTGTAAAGGATTTTCATTTCTCTGATTTGGAAGATGCCAATGTATTTCATTTTTTGTGTGTGGCTATTGTGAATGAGATTGTGCCTTTTATTTGTTTCTCTGCCTGTTTGTTGTTGGTGTGTAGGGATGCAGCTATCTTTTGCATGTTAGCTTTGTACCCTGAGACTTTTCCAAAGTCCTTCATCAGTACAAGAGGGATTTTGACAGATTCTCTTGGATTTTCCAGGTAAGAATCATATCATCAACAGAGAGGGATAGCTTGACTTCCTCTTTCCCTACTTGGATACCCCTGATTTCCTTCTCTTGTCTGATTGCTCTATCTTGGACTTCCAACACTATATTGAACAAGAGGGATGAAAGTGGCAGCCTTGTATTATTCTGGTTTTCAGGGAAAATGCTTCCAAGTTTTGTCCATTTAGCAATATGTTGGCTGTGGGTTTATCAGAGATGGTTCTTGTATTATGAAGTATGTTCCCTCTGTGGCTAGATAGTTCAAGTTTTTTATCAAGAAAGGATTCTGAATTTTTTCAAAAACTTTTTCTGCATCTAATGATATAATCATGTGATTCCTATTTTTACATCTGTTGATGTATTCAATTACATGTATGGTCTTGCAGATGCTGAACCAGCCCTTCATCCCAAGGATGAAGCCTACTTGGTCATGATGGATGATTTTTGAGATGTGCTGTTGGATCTGATTTGCTGGAATCTTGTTGATTATTTTTGCACCTATGTTCATCAGGGATATTGGCCTGTAACTCACTTTCTTTGTTGGATCTTTACCAGGTTTGCGTATCAGTTTGATGTTAGCTTCATAAAATGATTTGGGAAGAGTGTCGTCCTTCTCAATTGCTTGGAATACTTTCAATGGATTGGTATCAGCTCCTCCTTGCATGTTTTGTAGAACTCCATTGGAAAGTCATCTGGTCCAGGACTTTTTTTGGTGGGTAGTTTTCTTATGATGGAGTCTATTTCCTAGGTTGATATTGGTCTATTTAGTCTCAATTTTTTCTTGTTTCAACCATGGGAGGTTGTGTGATGTCAGAAAGTCCTCTATTTCATTTAGGTTTTCAAGTTTGTTTTCATACAGGTATGCATGGTAATCTCTGATAATTTTTTGTATTTCTTCAAAGTCCATTGTGCTTTGATCTTTTGCATTTCTGATTATGTTTATTTGGGCTTTTCTTTTTCTTGGTCAGGCTGGCTAGGGGTCCATCAATCTTGTTTTTCCTTTCAAAAAACTTTTTGTTTCATTGATTTTTTTGTATGATATTTTTGTCTTCTATGTCCTGTATTTGGGCTTTTACTTTAGTGATCTGGATTCTTAGCTGAAGTTAGGGTTTTGGTGGTCTTGTCTTTTCAGCTCCCTTAGGTGATTTGTTAGGCTATTAACTTGTAATCTTCCATTTTCTTGATATATGTTTGTAAAGAAATGAATTCCCCTCTCAGTACTGTTTTTATGGTATCCCAGAAGTTTTGGTAATATGTGTCTTTATTTTCTTATGTTTCCAGAAATCTTTTAATTTCTTCCTTTATTTCTGTGTTACCCAGATTTGTTCAACATTATGCTGTTTAATGTTCATGTCTTTGTGGGTTTGGGGGTAGCTTTGATGGTGTTGATATTTATTTTTATTCCATTGTTGTTTGAGAAAGTGCATGGCAGTATTTCAATATGATGGAATTTGTTTATGCTTGATTTATGTCTGAGGATGTGGTTGATCTTGGAGTACGTTCCATGTGATGATGAGTAGAATGTATATTCTGTGGTTGTTGGGTCAGTGTTCTGTAGGTATCTATTAAGACCATTTGGTCAAGTGTCAACTTGAGGTTCTGGATCCCCTTGTTGATTTTTTGCCTTGATGATCTATCTAGGGTTATTAGTGAGATATTTAAGTCCCCAGTTATGATAGTGTTTGAGTCAATGTCTTTTTTAGTTTACCTAGAAGCTGCTTTATAAAGGTTGGTGCTCCTATATTAGGTGAATATAAGTTTATGGATATTTTTTGTTGATGGATTAAAACTTTTTATCATTATGTAGTGACCTTCCATATCTTTTTAAATTTTGGATAACTTAAAGAATATTTTGTCTGATATTAAGATTGCAACTCCTGCTTTCTTTTGTGTTCTATTCATCTGATAAATTGTTTTCCATCTTTTTACTTTGATTTGTGAGTGTCCATTCTGGTGAGATGAATCTCCTGAAGACAGCATATTGTTGCCTCATTTCTTTTTATCCAGTTTGCCATTCTATGTCTTTTTAGTGGTGCATTCAGTCCATTAACATTCAGGCTAATTATTGAGATGTGAGAGTTTATCCCTGTCATGAGGTTCTTATAGGGTTTGTTTGTTTATTTGTTTGTTGGTTTTCTTTTGACATTTGGGTTGATATATATGTGTGTTTTCAATATTTTTCCTGTATTCTTGGGAAGAGTGTGGCTATTCTTTTTTTTTTCTTTCTTTCTTCTGTGCTTAATATTTTCTTAAGCATTTCTTGTATAGCTGGTCTGAAAGCAGTATAAACTCTTAGGGATTGAATGTCTGAGAAAGATTTTGATTCTCCATTGCTGATGAAGCTTAGCTTAGCTGAGTAGGAAATTCTTGGTTGGAATTGTTTATCTTTGAGAACTTTGATGATTAGACTCCAGTCTCTTCTAACCTGTAGTGTTTCAGTAAACAAACAAATAAACAAATAAATCTGCTGCTGTTCTAATTGGTCTTCCCCAGTAAGTAGTTTGACTGTTTTCTCTTGCTGTCCTTAGGATTTTTTCTTTTATACCTACTCTGTGTAAGCAGATTACTATGTGTCTAGGAGTTGGTCTTCTCATTTGATGTCTTGCAGGGGCTCTCTGCATCTCCTGTGTTTGAATGGTCATGTCTGTGATGAGATAAGGAAAGTTTTCTTGGATAATTTCATGGAGTGTTTGTTCCAGGGTGGTCTCTGTGTCTCTATCTGCCTCAGGAATCTTTGGTTTGGCCTCATGATATAATCACACATCTCTTGGAGGCTTTGTTCTGTCTTTTCAAGTTTATTTTCTGCATTTTTAACAGTTTGGATTAGTTCCATATTTTGTGCTCAAGCTCTGAGAGTCTTTCTTCTGCTTGTTAATTCAACTTTCTATGCTTGTCAATTTGTTATCTATTTCATTTGTTGTATTCTTTATTGCTGTCATCTCAGTTATCAACTCCTTCATTTTTTCCCCTTGTCTCTCCTCATTTCTATTCATTCTCTCTATCAATATCTTGATCTCTGGGTTTGTGGTTTGGGACCAGTCATTCTAGGGGCTCTTCATTGTTTGAGTTCCAAAGTCTGTAATCTCAGGTTTTGTCTTCCCAGGAGTCCATATGGGACCTGTATTCTTTCTTTTATTCTTCTTCATTTGTGATGGGTTTCCTCTCCCTTTCCTCTATTTCTCTAATTCTGTTGCTCAGTGATCAGGGTTAGCTTTCACTTCTGTTTGCTCAATCCCCTATTCTTCCTTATGTAGATCCTCTGTACTTGTTCAATTTTGAAGCTGGACTGGGGATGGGGGGTTGTGCTTTTGCAGTTTTAAGATTTGATTAAGATGTGATGGTTCAGAAGCTATCTACAGATCACAGTATCCACTGACAGGTGTGTGGGCCCCTGGAACCCACTTCCCACCACCTTATAATCTGTCCATGTGGTGGGGGCATATGCATGCTCCCTAAGAGCAAAATGAAATAAGTAAAAGGGGAAGGAAAAAAAAAAGAAGAAGGGAAACTAAAAGAAGATGAAGACAGAGGAGAAGGAGAAGGAAAACTGACAGGCACACCAACTAACGAATAAACAAAGAAACAAACAAAAAAGGAAAAAAAAAAAACAAAAATACAAACCAACAGAAATACTAAAAAACACCAGCAAAAAATGGCGAAAAACAAAACAAGTACTAAAACTTCAGATTCCTTTCCCAAGCACTGTCACTGCATCTGGCCCCCGTTTCCTAGGGAGCAGGGTCTGGTCTCCAACCCCTCCCCTCCACTCTTGGTGCAGGCCTATAGGGTGACTTTTAACCCTGCTAACTTCTATGGGAGGAGGTTGAATCGGATCCTGACTCACTCAACCTGTCTGCTGAAACTGCTGCTACCCTTGCCAAATCCCCCACTCAGATCCTATGTGTCTATGCCTCGTCCAGTGTGGGAGTGGTGCAGCATCTCTCATGTCCACTCCTGAAGTTTCCTGCCTGGATCAGTGATAGTCAATCCCAGGAGGGTGCCGCAATGACCTCTGAGTCCCAGGTTGGAGGCTGGCGGGGGTTGGGCAATGTAGGTCTCTGCCCATCCTGGGACAGAGAAAATGGCAGCAGTTAGTGTCTCCTTGCTGGCGATGAGGCTCAGCCCCAGATTTTCTCCCTGTGCCCTCTCCACGGTTGCCTCTGCCAGTGCCCAGCCCCCCACTGCTGTGGGTGGTGGCGTGGGCCAGGTGTCAGGTGCTGAGAGCTGCTGACCTCTGCAGCCCCCTCTTGGGAGACCCCCCTAGAATGGCTGAGGATCCTGTACACCAGGGGGCTCTAATTACAGGGCAGTGGTAGGTAAGTGGGCAGAGGGGAACCCCAGGACCACACCTCCTATCAGATGGACTTTCACTCACCCGGTAGCACTCACCCACTCGTGCAGACTGTCTTTATGAGCACCGCCCTTGCAGAGACTGTCATGCTCCTACCTATTCTGTTGCCATCTTTCCTCTCTCTCCAGGTTGAGAAATTCATGGGGTATAAGGTACTTATTTTGTTATGAAAGACAGATATCAAGAAATTTTCTGCTTTCAGGTGACACCTTATTCTTCCTATTTTTCAGCCTGTTCCCATGGTATCTACTTTCCAATTTTCTGACTGATGTGTGTCAGAGGGTAAATTTTCAAAATTCTCAGCAGTAATTTCTTCTTTATAGGGCTTTATGCATAACTAGTGTAAGATGATACTCAGCATGTGTAGGACAATTTTCCCAGCCATGGCCTATTAATTCTAACTAGAAAAAGAGCTGGATACCGTGTGTGTGTGTGTGTGTGTGTGTGTGTGTGTGTGTGTGTGTGTGATCACAGATTTCTTTAGGTCCATATATAAATGTGATTACATGAATGACAATGATTCAAAATTTAATTGTTTTTTTCCAAACGGGACCTCTAGTCTTTCTTAAAGTCTTGCCTTGTTTTTCCTGAAAAGTTCTGGGTTTGTTTTGTAGGTGCATAACTGAGATGGTATCAAGTGAATCCTTCCTCCCTTGATTTACTTTGTCCTTGGAGTCACTAGAGGTGAGCTTTATCAAGACTGTTGTCACTGGCATCCACTTTTGCAGTGCTGATGTCCTTGCCATGGAATTGTCAATAGAAATAGCACACTCTTGAGGCCCCAGGAGTGATACAGCCTCGGACCACACTTTGACCTCTCCTGTTCCCTCACCCTATTTACGAGAAGTGAGCTGTGCCTTGAGAGATTTTTTTTAGATATTCCATTTCTCTGTTGAAATCCTCCATTTTTTCATCTATTTCTCGAACATGTTTATAATATTTTTTCTCATAATTATGGCTCACATTTTCCTGGTCCTTCACACATCTCACAATTTTTTTGTTATATGCATTGGTGGTTAAAAATGACATGCTTAAACATCATTTTGTTTATAAGAATTGGAGAGATTTGTATAAGTATTGTTTTCTTCCAGAAGAGGCATGCCCTTTTCTGAGTCAGGAGTCAAGCTGAGTCAAGACTGAGCTGCCCCTGTGGGTAGTTTCACTTCACCTCTAGTTTTAAATGTCTTGAGAGTGAGATCTGTTCTGTGTATATGACAGACCTCATCCTCCAAAAAGATTTTGAGATCTAAACACTTTGAGACTTTTTGCTTTCCAGCCAAGCCACCGGCCTTTTGTACTGCTGCATACTCAAAAGAAGTCCTGTGGGGAGAATTGGTAGGCAGAGAGAATTACTTCTGCTGCTCCTGCAGATTCCAGCCTATCACACCAGCATGTGTGGTTGTTACAAGTTCTGCTGGCATCTTCTTGTCTCAGCAGAGTCCCCGTGTCCCTAAAACAGACCCTATCCTTGTTCTCATGCCTCTAGGAAGAGTTTTTCTCTCTCTGGAATGTAGTTCCTTTGGATTTCTTTGTATCTATGATTCTGAATTCCAATGTATAAATATGTATCTCTCTTTCTGTGTGTGTTGTTTATTAAAATGATAAGTTGAGTGATGTGGTATTCAGAGAAGGGAGAAAAATAAATTTGGACTCAGGAAAGAGTTAAGAATATATGATGAATTAAGACAAAGTTGGTTAATGTGTAAAAAATAATTCCATTTAGATAGAAGGAATAAATTCTAATATTTGATGGTACTATAAGGAAATTATAATTGACAATAATTTATTGTGTGTTAAAAAGATCTAGAAGTGAAGAACTGTAATGTTCCCAACACATATAAAAGACAAATGTTTGAGGTGATGGATATCCCAATTACTCTGAATTGATAATTATATATTGTATACATGTATCAAAATATCACAGGTACTCCCCAAATATGTACAGCTATGTTATATCAATAAAATAAATATTTTTTTGAGTTGGAGTCTCACTCTGTCGCCCAGACTGGAGTACAGTGGCCGCTCCCGGCCACCGCAGCCTCGACCTGCTGGGCTCCGGCATTCCTTCTGCCTCAGCCTTCCAAGTAACCGGAATTACAGGCATGCGCTACCATGCCCGGCTGATTTTTTGATTTATTGTAGAGATGAGGTTTCGCTGCCCAGGTGGGTCTTGAACCCGCGGGCTCAGGCAATCCACTCACCTCAGCCTCCCAAAGGCGCGGGATTACAGGCTGAGCTACCGAGCCCGGCTTAAAATATTTTTTAAAACATAAGAAAGGACTAAAAGATGAATACCTAATTTTAAGCTATGGAAAACAGTATGAGCAGGGAGTAGAGTTTAAGATGCGCATGTAGTGCCCAGGTGAGTAGTTTAAATTTTATCCCAAAGGAGAAGCCATAGGCATCATTCAGACAGAGATTTGACATAGTAGAAATTGTGTTTTAGTAAAGATATATGAACTCCGATGTAGCTGTGGAGTGCAGGAACATCAGCCATGAAGTTATTGTAGCTCTTCAGATGAGAACGGACTAGAATTAGAAGAAAATGAAGTAAGGGCTAGGAATGGATATTTTAGAGGAAGACTCAAAAGAAACCATGAAAGAAATGTTGATATTGCTAGATTTTTGTATAAAAAAATTTAAATAAGTGAATTTTCACAGTAAAGAATTTTGGATATCATATACAACCCTGTAATATAAGACCCAGCAAGGCTAACCTCACTCAATGGCAGTTTTTCATTTTTACATATTAAATAAAGAGGTGGAAAATTTTCTAGTCTTATGCTCATATCTAATTATTCATATCAGATATGCAGTGATTACTGGATCATTAAAAACAACAACAACAACAAAAAACCCTCAATTAACCCTGGAACCCAGAAGTTGACTGTTAATCATTGTTATCTGGCAAGTCTTATATAACTTTCTTAGTCATAGGTCCATGAACTTTGATTTAGAACTGGGTGACATGTTAAACTCTCATAATAATACTTGAACTGTTAAGAATAAAGTCTTGTATGAAGGTAAATTTACCATGTTTATCTACATTCCACAGCCTCTCATCCACCCTATTTTGAATATAATGATATATGGAGGGAGAAAAAAATGTTATTTTTTGTTAGCATGATTTATAATGTTTAAATATTCAAATGTATGGTCCTTGCACCATATTGCAACGCCTGTACACAAATGTCAGGGATGTGCCACTAAGCCTTTTTTAAAAACTGTGTTGTCACCACCTTATGCTCCATTCTTTATGGGTTCTCCCTGTTCCTCAGCATGTCCAGCTTTTTTAGAGATAGTTGCACCTTTGTCTTGGTCATTGCCTCTTACTGGAATGCCCTTTTTCTTTTGCTGCCTAGTAGAATCTCTCCAATTCTTCAAAGTTCAACTCAAATGCTTCTTCTCTGGGAAGGCTACCTGACCAGTGCACCTTTCTATCCTCTGTGATCCCACAGACATTTTTAGTTATATACATGATGGGGAACCCCAAAACACCTTGGAATTTATTTATTAAAAAATTGTGCATTTATTCTCACATGTTTGCACTTCACAGTCACCTTCAAAGTACTCTTTGTTTGAGGCAATACACCTATCCAGTTGCTTTATCCACTGCTCAAAAACAGTTTTTGAACTTGTCAATTTTGATGTCTGTTAATGCTTCTGTCATTTTTTGTTTCACCTCTTCCACAGCAAAACGTTTCCTTTTGAGGACTTTTTTTCATCTGGGGACACAAACAAAACTCGCTTGGGGTGAGATGAGGTGAATAGTGAGGGTGGGGCATGGGGGTCATGCTCTTTTTGATCAAAGAACTGCTGAACACTCAGCGCGGTGTTGGCAGGTGCATTGTCATGGTCAAAGAACCAGTAACTTGTTTGCCAGAATTCAGGACATTTCTTTAGCAAATCATGATGCAACTTTCTCAAAAGTGCCAGATAAAAACTTTGGTTGACCCTTTGATCCAGAGAAAAAAATTCTGAGTCTACTACAAGGGGCCTGCCCTCCAAAAGATAATTCTGTTTTCTTTGGGAGGAGTCCCCCTTGTATTATATCACCTACAATAGCCAGCTTTGAAAAACAAGTTCTTATTATGTTACTTTGTGATAAAGTCCAAAATCCTTAGTGAGTCTTACAAGGCTCCTATTGTGCACAAGTGCATAATCTCCAGCTTCATCTTTCTGGTCAGACTACTCTTTCTATCCCCCCACTTCCTGAGGTTCTCTTCTCAAACTCTTTGTGCATGCCTTTTGCCTTGAGCACTCTTTTCAAATCCTTTTGGTGACTTTCTAGTCACCCCTTAAGTTTTAGCTAAAATTTTACTTTCTCCAAGAGATTTTCTATGACCCCTGAATTGGGTTAGGTCTCCCTGATGTAAGTGCCCACATTGCTGTATACTTTGCACTAAAATAATGTATCCAGTGTATTTTTCCTGCTGGACTTCATGAGTATGTCTGTCTTGTTCACAGTTATATTCATTACTTAAGCATGTTTAAGGTACCTCAAGGGCATTCATTAAATGTTTCTTGATACAATGAGTGGAAGGATGAATCTAAAACTTCATTTTAAGAGAAACTTTCTTACTCATTTCATTCTCTTAGTGCTTATATAAAGCCAGGCATGGAATGTGTACTGAATGATAACATTCAATTTCATTTTTATAAACACGTTTTCTTTATTTCTGACTTTTTTACTATTTAATACTCAGAATTTTCCAGTAAAGTTGGATCAATGTTACCCTTTTAAGTTCTTGGATATTTTCTGTAAGTACCTTGTGGAATATTTTGTATTATTTTTTGACCTGCTGGTCAATTCTTCTCTTATACTTCTGTGGTTTCCTTCTGTTTGGAGACATCTCCCCATTCAGGGTTCTGTCCCTCTGTATTCTCTTTCTAAGGTAATGTCATACAGTGTTGTAGTTATAAATACCACTTATAGGCTGATGACTCTCAGTCTTGATGTGTACCTGAAATTCCAGAGTGATTTAACCTAATATCTACTGGACAACTTCACTTGAATGGCTAGTATCTCAGACATGACAGGTCTTAAGCAGAGCTCTGAAATTTCCTCTTCTTGTTGACAATAATAAATTCTTATTTCCTTAGCAAGAGGAGGAGTGATATTTGACCACAGTAAAATAGTAATAACTGAACAAATTTTACTCATCCCTATGAATCAACGTCAGCTTCTTAGCAGGACACACCTTTTAAGAGCCTCTAAAAGTCAGGCAAGCAGCAACAGCCTCACTCCAATGACAACACTTCTGTAGCCATCAGTCTTGTGATCTATCAATCTTTAAACACTCCCATTTAAATATTTTCTGCCATTCCCACAACTTTATGCATCTCCAGATTAGTATATCAGTATTTGTTTTCTTCAGAGGCTTCACTTAGAAACACAGCTCTCTTTTGCTTAGCACACAAAAAGATCAGATTATCTTTTCAGATACGTAATGGAAGCCTGTTCCTTTAACAACATGATCCTTTTCCAATTTTCCCTTTCTCAGTATGGCATCACCATCTTTGATTTTGACTTTAGCTTACTTAGCACATCTTGCAAATCAATAAGTTCTGGCAACCATACCTTCAAAATGTCTCCAGTAGAGCCTGATGGTTAAGTGTGTGGATTGAAGCCAGACTTTTAGCTTTTCCACAAGTACTTAAGCCTTTTGTACCTTAGAGTTATAACAAAGTGCTTGATGTGTTTGCAATGAGGCATGCTATGTTTGCAGTGTTCAAAATGTTGTTTCAAAATTGTTAAAAGCCCATTTTGTTATAGAACTCCATTTTGTTTGCTTAAATCCCTGGGTGGCTGGTGCACCATTTTTAGAGTTTGTGTGTAAACAACCCCCACTGCCCTGCAGTTATTCAGAACTCTCCCTTATCTGCGATGTATCCCTGCCTACCCTTGCCTAACCTAAAACCAGTTGTTCTATCTCTGTAAATGCCTCAGTTTGCCTATAGAAAACCCCTGAAAATTTCATTCGGGGTCAAGAGACTTTGGTGGTGCAAGTCCTCTCTCGACCACCGGCAATAAAGAACTCATCATTTGACCTTTTGTTGTGCAGACAGTCTCTCTTCTTACAACTTGGGTTACAACAATAATAGTGCCTATTTCATTGAGTTTGTGGGAGAACTTAATGAATCAATATGTGTAAGGTACCCAGAACAGTGCCTGGCATGTGATAAATGCTAAACCATATTAATTGTTATCAGTGTGACTGACTCCTAATCCAAGCTACCGTAATCTCTGCAATAGCTTCCTATTTAGCATGCATGCTTCTATCCTTTTTCAGCCCAAATCCAGTTTCCATATGGCAGCCAGAATGATGTTTTTAGAAAATCAACTTTATTGAATATAATTATATATTGAATATAATTACAGTGTATCCATTTTAAGCATACATTTTTGTAGTATTTGAGGAATTATGTACCTCTATAACTAGAGTCAAAGTCAAGATATAGAACATTACCAATATGCCAAATAGTTTACTGGCATCCCTCTTGAGTCAATCCTCATCCCTTTTCCCCAGCTGTAGCAATTATTAATCTAATTTTAGCCACTATAGTTCAGTGTATACTTACTAGAAGTTCCTATAAAAGGAATTGTAAGTGTGTATTCTTCAATGTCAGCCTAATGTTTTTGAGATTCATCTATATTGTTGCATGTATCCCTAGTTCATTATTATTTATTGTTGAATAGCATTCCACTGTATAAATATGCTATCATACTTTGCTTATCCACTCCCAACCAATGAACATTTGTTTCTCCCCCTACTTTTTTGGTTATTATGAATACATCTACAATGAATATTTGTGCACAATCTTTGTGAAGGGCCACCACCAAGCCACAAGTAAAGCCACATCCCCTCCCTTTCCTGGAAATGGCGACTCGGCAAACTAAAATGGCGATTGAAACGGTGCCTTCTTTTGTTCTTCCTCGGTGCCTTCCTTTGTTCTCCCTCTGCACCCTTTCCCGCGCCCATGAAAAACCCACCAACCTGGATGGAGCTCTGCCAGCCGACCAATAATCAACTGACAGGTCGCCCTAAGCCCCCTTAAAGGCTGGAGCGCCCTTGCTTCAGCGCTACAGCCTGACCCTCGGGCCCTGTAGCCACCCTGGCTCCTACATTAAATCTCTCGGCCTTAACGGGTGTTGGGTCTCACTGTGCGCCACCGTCTTTCACTTTGGGTGTAACTTTACTTTATAGTAGGTAAATTAACTTTTAGTAGGTCTTTTATAATAGGTCCTGAAACCTAGTTGTCTAAGTTCTCTACGCTTGATTTTCTTCAAAATTGTTCAGCCATTGTAGGTCATTTCCTTTCATATACATTTTAGAATTAAATTTGTTATTTCTATAAAAAAGTATGCTGCAATTTTGACTTTCCATTTAATTTATAGATCAATTTGGAAGAATTGAGTCTTCTAATCTATGAACATGGTATAATTATTTATTCAGTATACTTTAATTTCTCTCAACAATGTTTCATAATTTTCAATATGTAGCTCTTGCAAATATTTTGTTAAATTTATTCCTAAGTATTTCATGTTTTGTGATGCCATTATAAGTGATATGTCTATACCAGAATTTATCTATCCATTCTACTTTTGATGATATCAGAATTATTAAGTTTTTGGCAATTATGACTAACACAACAATGTATATTTATTACAAGTCTTTTAGTACACATGTGCAAACATTAATTTTGGGTATATGATTAAGAGCAGAATCATTGGGTCATTAAGTATGAATATGTTCAACTACAGTAGATAATGTTGAACAGTTTTCCAAAGTTTGGTTTCCAAATTTGAGGAAAGATGTGGTTTTATACACCCAAGAAGCTCAACAAACCTCAAGTAGGATAAATTCAAAGAGATTCTCAGAGACACATTATAATCAAGCTGTTGAAAGTCAAAGACAAAAAAAGAAAAGAAGCAGCAAGAGAGGATAAGGAATTCTCAATAGGATTAACAACTAATTTTTCATCAGAAATCATGGAGGCCCAAAGACACATCAAAAGCAGAGCTGTAAAAGAATTTGAAACTTAATGTTATCAAAATTAAAAGCTTTTCCTCTGGGAAAGACACTGTTAAAAAAAATGATAAGCCTGGAAGAAAATATTTATAAATCATATATCCAATCAAGAACATGACTTGGTAATAAAAACATAATATAAACAACCCAGTGAAAAAAGTGAAGAAAAAAATCTGGTAAAAGGCACATATTCAGAGTGACAAAAGAAAAAAAATGATCAGAGAAGAATTCATATTAGGCAAAACTATCCTAAAGAAGTGGAAACAACCCAACTGATGGATGGATGAAAAGCACGTGGCACATCTGTACAGTGCAACATTATCCAGACACAAAAAAGAATCAAGTACTGATATATGCCACGCTGTAGATCAACTTTAAAAACATTATGCTAAATGAAATAAGCTAGACACACAAGGCTCCATATTTTATGATTACATTTTTTATGAACTGTCAAGAAGAGGCAAATTCATAGTGACAGAAAGCCAATTAGTTCTTATTAGGGACAAGTGGGCACACAGGAGGCACTGAAAAGAGACTGCTTGAACGGTATGGGACATTTTTCTGGAAAAGAATCAAATAAGACTAAATTGAGAAGTCTCAATTAATTCTACCAAATTGATCTATAGATTCAGTGCTCTGAAATTGTTCTAAACTCAATGTTCTAAAAATGTTCTAAAATTAGATAGCAGTAATGGTTGCACCCATTATGAATGTACCAAAGGCCAGTGAATTATATTATTTACATTCTAGAAAATTATTTTTAAAACTAAAAAAAAATACATCTTTAGTATAGCTTTTTAAAACTCAGTCACAGTTTGAATTAACTCGGGCAGCAAGGTTTTTCTAATCTCAAATATTACCACATGGCTCCCTCCCCCTTGAATATTTAAGTTTACACTTTAAAATGGTTCAAATGATAAATTTTATTTTTTGCGAATTCTACCTCAATTTAAAAAATAAATAATGATAATATTGAATTATAACTCAAATAAAAAAAATTTCTGAGTCCATATGATACGAATAAAAATGAGAGAAAGAACACATATTGAACTATTGCAATTAACAAACAAAGACGTGAGGAAATGGAAATTACCAGTGAAACACCACAGTAATAATTGTTGTAGGCAAAACCTATTTTTTTATATACTTATTTGCTATCTGTAAACAGTAAATCCTCTACAAACAAATCTTCAAATTGTGAACTCTCAAAGATGTGAAAGTGCATTTGCATGTCCAGCCACATAAGTTAATTCAAGTGTTTGGTGTACGTTGTCATGTGTGTTCATTCTCTACAAGTGGTTGTACTTTTGTGTACTTTAGTGTACAGTACTGTACAGAGTACAGTATGTACCATATTTTTATTTCAAGCAAGCATAAATAAATCTCCTGGACTTTTGTCCAGAAGCAAGCATAAAAGCAGCAGCGATGTATCTGGTACTGCCAGAAAGCACCAAGCGATAATGATGGGAACAAAAGTGAAAATAATTGAGAGAGTGGAGTGATGTGAATAGATGGTGTATGTCGCTCGCTCTCATGGCATGAATCGTTCAGCCATTGGCACGATTCTAAAGCACAAGGACAAGATCGTGGAACATGTGAAGTCTGCTGTGCCGATGATGTCGACAATAATATTGAAGCAGTGTGGAAAAGTGATGGAGGAGATGGAGAAACTTCTCAGTGTGTGGATGCCTGATCAGCATCAGCATCGAGTCTTGCTCAGCTTATGCTGATTCAAGAGAAAGCTAAATTCCTTTATGAAGATGTGAAGAAGAAACACAGCAAAGAATCAGAGGGTACATCTTTTAATGCCAACAATGGCTGGTTTCATCCGTTCAAGGCTAGAACCAACCTTCACAACGTAAAAGTAAGTGGTGAGGCAGCAAGTGCATGTGTGGCATCTGCCTGGGAATTTCCTGAAACGCTTTGAGAAATTACTGATGGAGGTGTGTATTTACCCGAGTAGGGTTTTAATGTGAATGAGACAGGACTGTCCTGGAAGAGGATGCTAGACCACAGTTACATCAGCAGGAAGAAAAAGTTGATGCCAGGCTGTAAAGCAGCAAAGGACAGGCTAACTCTGCTGTTTGGTGGCAGTGCTTCTGGTGCTACAAAACTGAAGTCTTTCTTAGTTTATCATTTAGAGAACCCAAGAGCCCTTAAAAATAGCAAGGAAGCCGGGCTCGGTGGCTCAGCCTGTAATCTCGCGCCTTTGGGAGGCTGAGGTGAGTGGATTGCCTGAGCCCGCGGGTTCGAGACCCGCCTGGGCAGCGAGACCTCATCTCTACAATAAATCAAAAATCAGCAGGGCATGGTTGCGCGCGCCTGTAATTCCAGCTACTCGGAAGGCTGAGGCGGAAGGATCGCCGGAGCCCGGCAGGTCGAGGCTGCCGTGGCCGGGAGTGGCCACTGCACTCCGGTCTGGGTGACAGAGTGAGACTCCAACTCAAAAAAAAAAAAAAAAAAAAAAATAGCCAAGGCCTCGCTTCCTGTCGCAGGGAAGAGTAAACTCAAAGCCTGGGTTACAGAGGCCATTTTCCCAGACTGGTTTTTTCCCCCCACTTTATGCCAGAGGTAGAGACACATTGCTTGGATAAGAAGGAATTCACATTTAACATCTTTTGCTATAAATGACCATGCTCCAGATCACCCCCATTCATGGATGACTTTCATCCCAACGTCAAAGTAGTACACCAGATACCACATTGCTCATCCAACCCCTGAACCAGGATGTTATGACCACTTTCAAGAAATACTATTTACATCACACTTTTTGTCAGGCAGAAAAGGCGAGTGACAAATCAGGAACAATCTTGCAACAATTTTGGATGGACTATACCATCCACAAGGCCATAAAAAAACATTGATTTTACTTGGTGTGAGGTTACAGCTGTCACTATGAATGGGGTTTGGAAAGATCTCTGCCTGCTGTTTGTTCATAATGTTCGCAGACTTGAGAAGGTGGATGAAGAGTCCAAAGAGGTCTTCAGTGACATAGCGACTCTCAGAGAGAAACTGGAACTCGACCTGCAAGAGGACGACTTTATTGAACTCCTTGCTGTGCAACACGAGGAGCTCACTAATGAAGACCTAGTAGAACTGGGGGCCCAGAAAAAGGATGAAGAGAGACAAGAGGAAGAAGTCACTGAAGGACTGGAGAAACTCATGATGCAGGAAATGGTATGTAGATTTTCTTTATTGGAGGAGGCACTGTTAGTTTTTGAGGCACAGGACCTGAACAAAGAACAGTACATGAAGGTGGCAGCAGCCGTTAAAAAGGCAAGCCAGCACTACTGTGTCATCTGTGATGAGATTAAAAAAAAAAGTAACTGCCCAGACATTACCGAATCGTTTTTTCATGAGAGTAGGTCAACTTGAATCCAGCTAGGAACCAGAACCTGTGCCATGAATGACATGGCAGCTTGCCCTCTGTCTCCTATCGCTATCGCAGCTCTACCATCTGCTCCTTCCTCTCCTTCCTCCAATCAGTAACTTCTTGCCTGTTCACTCAGTGCCAGCCCCTGTATGCCAGCTGTTGTACTGTACTACTGTACTTTTCAAGGTACTATACTGTAAGATTGAAAATGTTTTCTTTTTTGTGTTTGCTTTTTGTGTATGATGTGAAAAGTATTATAAACCTATTATGGGTCAGTATTATACAGTCGATTGTGTTTTTTGGGTTCCTAGGCAAACTTTGTTGGACTTATGAACAAACTGGACTTATGAACGTTTTCTCAGAACAGAACTTGTTTATAGGTATGGGACTTACTGTATAGTCTTTGGTAAAGATCTGTTCAGCTTTTTTGTTCACTTTTTTCTTTGGGTTGTTTATATCTTATTACTAACTTTAAAGTTCTTTATTGGATATATGATGTGTAAACATTTTATTCCAGTCCTGTCTTTTCATTTTTTAAAGTGTCTTTCGTAGAGCAAATTTTTTGATTTTGACAGTGTTAAGCTTCACATTTCTCTTTTACAAATCTGCTTTTGATGTCATGTCTAAAAATTCATATTTAAATAAAAAGCATATAGATTTTCACAGTTTTCTCCTAGAAATACAGTTTTATGTTTAGATCTGTGATCCATTTTGAGTTAACGTTCTGTATAAGGTATTAGATATCTGTCAAGAATATTATTATTTCTATTTTTGAATATGGATGTCCAATTTTCTCAACACCATTTGTTGAAATGGTACTTTCCCCTTTGAATTGCCTTTATACTTTTGTCAAAAATCAGTTGACTCTATTTGTGTGGTTCTGTTTCTGGACTCTCTTCTGTTCCATTGATCTGTTTCTATCCTTTTGCCAATACCACACTGTCTTGATTACTTTAGTTTTATAGAAATATAGTATACCAAATACTATACTATACAAATATAATATTGAGATTTAATAGTGTAAGTCTTCCAACTTTTTTTTTTGACAATTTTTCTGTTGTTGTTATTCTAGGTCCTCTGAATTTCCACATACATTCCAGACTTGTCTTCTCACGTTCTACCAAAAAAACCTGCTGGAATTTTAATTAGGATTTTGTCAAATTTACAGATCAATTTTGGGAAAATTGCTATCTTCTGGTTCATAAATATGGCATATCTCTCCATTTACAAGCTTTCTTTAATTTGTCTCAGTAATGATTTGTAGTTTAAAAAATTTTATAGTTGTTGCTATATTATCCCTAAATATTCCATATTTTAATGTTATTATAAATGGTGCTTTAAAAATTGCTTTCCAATGGTTGCTTGTGTATAGAAATACAACTTTTTTGTAGATTGCTTTTGTATATTGCAACCTTGCTAAACTCACATACTAGTTTTAGTAGCTATTTTGTAAAACCAGTTGGATTTTTTTTTTTTTTTTCATAGATGGCTCTACCATCTACAAACAAGGACAGTTTTACTTCTTTCCAATCTGGATGACTTTTTTTTTTTTTAACACTTACTAACACAGCTATTATCAACAGTAGACTGTTGAGTAGAATTTTGAATTCCAAAATCCACTGTTATTATAAATGAAAGTCCATAGTGATATTTTTAGAAAACTTTCAGGTGATTTTAATGTTCAGCCAGTGCTGAGATTGTAAAATTGAGTACATAAAATGTTACTGTTGCTGGTATCTCCAACCTCATCTGTTTTTACTCTCTCCTCACACGGTTGGCTTTGGTTCATTGAATATGCCAGGCTTATTACCAAATTAGAAAGAGGGTTAATGTTTTACTTAAGAAACCACAGATGAGTGGAAATCACTCTGTTTCTTGCTTTTGGTTCTCATTATTTGTGTCCATCTCTCAGACTGACTTTCTCCACAAGGCAGGATCCTTTACTGATGGTTTCAGGTTCACATCTTCCCAGCCTTGCCACCTGAGAAAAAGAGCTTCTATTTCCTACTTCGGCTTAAATGAGTCTTATGAGAGGCTATGGTTCCGATGACTTTGTCCATGGACTCACCCTTTGAACCAATCTCCGTGACCAAGGTGTTAGAGTTCTGTGACTGGCATATCCAGAGTTAGCTGTACACTACGGCAAGAAGGTCAAGGTCCTACAGCACCAGTAAGGCCACTTGTTAGAGGAGGGAATGAGGCACAGAGAGCAGCGATGATCCATAGCAGACGTGAGAGGTGACCATGTGGCCAAGGGGTAATCACTGGGAGCTCAGGAATTTCCCTGGTTTGTGTATTGTCTATAGTTCAACACCCACAGGAAATGTTTCAGGTTCCCAGCCCAGCCTAAAAACAGGTTATCTTCTCTTATACAGAGACTCTTTCATGATATCTTACTACTTGTTTAAAGATACAAAGTGGAGTAAAGATCTGTTGAGCATTATTCTGCCAAGCACTGCCTTATTTCTTGTGTCTTCGCCATGACTTTTGCCCTATTGGGCCTTTCTCGTTTGCCTGACCTACCTTTCTTGGCCTAGTGCAGACACCACCAGGTCTCTGTTGAGGCTTCTGCTTTTAGCATCTTTTTTTTTCCTTTTAGATCTCTACATTTTTTATTTGTAAATGTTTTCACCGTCTCCAAATTTATGATTGGTTTTTGTAAATCTACCACAAATGCATATACATGAGACTATATGTATGTATAAACTGTATTAATGAATGTTTATGTTCTTAAGTAACTTTTTTTTAAACTTTATTTTGTTATAAAGATGTAGGGGGTTGGCAATCCCCTTGGGTCCCCTCCCACTGTGGGAGCTTTTCTGTCTTCCCAATAAACCCTGCTTTCAAAAAAAAAAAACAAAAAAAAAGATGTTGGGTACAAGTCAGGATTATGTACATAGGTAATGTATGCGCAGGTGAAGTTTGGGCCTCCAACTGGTCCTTACTTCCCCTAAATTAGGATCAGGTACCCTTTTTAGCATCTTTTATAAGTTTCTTCTTTAATCAGGAAAACCCCGCCCTAGACTGCGATCTGCCTATCCTTCTCACCCCATCATGTCGCTCATAGATGTGGAGTGATCATTCTCTGTTTTCAGTCATAAAGCTTGCCAGAGACAGCTCATCCAAGAACACTCTAATCAATTATGTTCAGTCTGCTCTCATACACTCATGTGGGAGGGCTAAGAACTTTGCTCCCAGGCAAGGTACACTTGGAATGTTATATTTCTGAGGATATATGAACAATAAGTGCTCAATGAATATTTGTCATGTTGAATTAAACCTAAAGAAATGACTTTACTGATGGGAAGTAGATAAGGTAAGAAAGGAAGAGGAAGTCCAAGGTAAGCCACAGAAATGTTTATACAGGCAGATAAGCCTGAATACAGTGTTTCCAAAATAATTGCTAGTAAGCAACTGCTTTACCTCTGCGTGAACCTGAGAGAGGTTTTCTGCAAAAATAACAAGATGAAGGATTTAGCAACATTTCCCCTTTCCCGGGTCACATTCTGTTTGCCAAGAATGCAGTTCTCTGCTTAAGCTACAGTAAACAATCACTTACCATTTAGATTCTGGAAGCGTGAATGTTGCAATACCAAAATAGTTGTTGACAGACACTCACCTCTTCCTGAAGAGTAAGAGGGGGAAAAACTACACAGGAACAATGAAACACAAGTGACAGGTGGGGCTGAGGGGTGGAGGGACCTCCCTGAGCTGAGGCTATTAATCAATTTCCCAAAACAAATTAAAGACTGCATAACTTTTGTATTCTCAGTACCCAGCACTCATTGGCAGTAAAAAGTCAGCTGAATTAGTAGTGAAGTCTTCTTCTTCACTTCCTCTTATAATTTAGTTGTAATTAATTGATTAATCTGTCTTCCCTTCAACCCAAGAAATTCTATAAGGGCAGGGATCACATTTGTCTCACATACTCTCCCTACTCCGGGTCAACTGTGCTCAGAATCAATCTTAGCAGATGCTCAGCAAATATTGTTGATATGGAAATGAAATAATAGAAAATCAGGAAAGAATGAAAGGATGGCTAGTGGACATCCATCTTATAAAAAAGAGATAATATTCTTGGTAGTCTAATACCGTGTACAAAAATTAACTCAACGTGGATCATAGTTTGAAAAATAAATATAAATATAAAACTATATTTGTGAGAGAAAAATATGAGAAAATCTATATGCTTTTTAAAAAATATGAGCTCTTAGACAAGGAAAATTTGAACGCTAAAGTTATCAGAATTAAAATTTTTTGCTGTGTATAAGACACTGTTAACAAAATGAAAAAGCAAGACTGGAAGAAAATATTTACAAATCATATATTCAATACAGAACTTGTACTCAATAATAAAATTATACCAGTCCTACTACTGAGCTGCCAGGCATTTTGATAGGTACTTATATATTATATAGCAACTACTTAACTTTTGTTTCCCAAGACAACTCTAGAAAAAAATGTATTATCATAATCTTACAGTTAAGAAAACTGAGAGGGATAAAACATTTTTATTTACTATTTGCTGAGTCCTATGCTAGGAAATTTATGTATGTTATTCTATATGTTGATTCTCAAAATACCATGGAATAACTTTCTTTTCTTCTTCCTTTACAATTTTAAAGAAAAAGCTGGCATATAGTTAATAAACATTGCTTTTCAGATTTAAATCCATATCTTATGGCTACAAATTGAGTACAAATAATTAAATACTCAATGAATGAATCAATGGATCAATGGTTATTCACTTATTGATACATAGATATTTATTTGTCCATAAAACTCTTGTAGAAAGCAACTTTGACAGTAGTACTTATCCAAAACAGAAGTAACTTTAAGATTTTCACCTGAAAATCACTTTATACTAAAAAATTTACACTTGAACATTAAAAAAAATTATTTTAGCCTCTACTTATAACTTGTATCACATTTAAATCATCTCAGACTTAATTTTTCAATCACAATCCTAGAAAATTCTTTGTAAGATCTCTTAGTAATACATTCCAGTATTTAGGAGGCCAAATTTTTAGTACATATATCCTAATTGAAACTTATTTTCTCTCCTTTTCTTAATTGAGGAAAAAAAATGCAGTGATAATAAAATTTGAAACTACCTATATAAAATTAATATAGGGTCACAGAGTAAAAAGCTGTGGGAAAGACCTGAGTCCTGCGTTTTTTTTTTTTGAGTTGGCGTCTCACTCTGTCGCCCAGACTGGAGTGCAGTGGCCGCTCCCGGCCACCGCAGCCTCCACCTGCTGGGCTCCAGCGAACCTTCCGCCTCAGCCTTCCAAGTAGCCAGAATTACAGGCGCGCACTACCACGCCCAGCTAATTTTTTATTTATTGTAGTGATGAGGTTTCACCAAGTTGCCCAGGCGGGTCTCGAACCCGCGGGCTCAGGCAATCCACTTACCTCAGCCTCCCAAGGCGCGTGATTACAGGCTGAGCCACCAAGCCCGGCTGACGTATGTTAAAATTAACAAATAAGTTCTGTTTCTAAGCTTGTCTTCTTCCTTGCATGACTGCTAGCACATAGTCTCTTCAACAGAGATGGGTCAGTAATAATTGATTATCTCCACGTCCTGACCCCTTGGGAAAAGCTGTCAGTGAAACTGATGAGTTTGCTCTCCCTTAAACAATGAGCCTTAGGTCCTGCAGACCCCCCCCCCCAACGGTATCCAGGAGGGTTTTTTGTTGTTGTTGTTGTTTGTTTTTTGAGTTGGAGTCTCACTCTGTGACCCAGGATGGAGTGCAGTGGGGCGTTGCTCACGGCTACTGCAGCCTCGATCTGCTGGGCTCAGGTGATCCTTCCGCCTCAACCTTCCAAGTAGCTGGAACCACAGGCATGTGCCACCGTGCTCGGCTCATTTTTTTATTTATTATAGAGACGAGGTCTCTCCAAGTTATCCAGGCTGGTCTGGAACCCCTGAGCTCAGGTAATCCTCTCGCCTCCGCCTCCCAAAGTGCTGGGGTATCCAGGAGTTTGATCAGCCTTCTGCACACCTTTCTGTAAAGCTATAGGCAGAGGTAAATGTAAAGCTATAGGCAGAGGTAAATGGTAACCAGCTGTGGTAACTGGCCATTGTCCCCTCGTTTGCTTCTCTATAGTGAAGCCGGTCACTGGGCATCGCAAGACCTGTAACTTCCCCAATTGCTATTGTAAAATTTCTCTGAAACATTTTTTAGACTTTGCATTTTGGTGGACCATCTGGCCTCATCCAGCTCCGTGATTCATACCAAGAAACTGCTTTACAGGTCCCAACCCCACGGCTGTGCTTAGGAAGAGTTTTGACATTCCCCCTATGACGTCATAACCAGCCAATCAGCAGGCCCTGTTCCCTAGCCCACTGCCTGCCAAATTATCTTTAAAAACTAAAGTTGAAAAGTTCTCCGGGAGGCAGATTAGAGAAATATCTTCCCGTCTCTCGCTTGGCTGCCCTATGATAACTCTTTACTATAGTGGCTTCTGTCTCAGTAAACTGGCTCTCTGTGTAGCACAAATAATAATTCAGCCAGTCGGGGACAATTTAAAAAGGTTTCTTATTTTATAGGTTAGAATCTTGCCCCTATGTTCAATGTTACTATGTAAATAAAACTGGACTTTTAAAAACGAATTTGAATAGCAACAATGCTATCTATAAGAGTTTTCTTTTTTTTTTCTTACTTCATGGCCTTAGAAAAATATTCTAATAATTTAACTCTCTGAAATGTCACATCCTTCCACTTTCTGGTCCCAACCTCTAAAGCCTTCCTCATTTTTTACTTACCCCACAGTCAGCCTCCTTTACTGACAGTTCATTCCTTTTACTGTCCCATTCGAGGTCTTCCTTTTCACAACCCTTTTTAAAAGGTCTTCCTTTTCAATGGAGCACACAGTTTTGGAAGCTGAAGGCACAAAAATACCTGCATTTTTGGATGATCTGATTCAAAAAGACAAAGTGACACATTTTGCAGCCAGATTGCTCTCTAATTCATATTTAATTTAATTAAATAAAAAGAAATAAAATTTGATCACAGACTGTATCCCATCTATACATAAACACTTGAAACTTTTCTAATTTTTTATACAAGTTCTAATCCAATCTTAAGAATCGATGTCAGATTCAGAGCACAATTTTAAAGTGTTGCGAATCCATTTAATAACCTAAATGAATTAGTCATTAGGAGAATGCAAACTAAAATAGTAAGTTACAACTATACATTCACATAAAAATCGCAGTGAAATGGATAATTTTCTAGACAAATAACAAATTATCAAAATAGAACCAGTTATTGAAAACTTGAATAGACCAAGGATTAACTTTTGCTCAACTAATCAATAAAAAAAATGAATACTCCACTTGAAAAACGAATCTGACACAAATGATTATTCATAAAACAAAACAGCCAATAAACATATGGGAAACCATAAATTCATTAGCAAGTAAATAAGATAAAAACAACAATGAAATATCCTATTTTAAATTATTAAGGATAAATTATTAAGTGACACAAATTTTTAAAGGACAATGATGTCCTCATTTGGTGAGATATTGAGGAGGCAAATACTGTCATAAAAAGTTGATAATAAAATGAGTTGCTAATACTTTCTCGTGAATAAACTCCCAATGTGAATTTAAAAACTTGGAAAAAGTTCTTATCCCTGAAAATTCACTTTTAGAAATTCCTCCTAACTAGTTCAAGATGCAAACTAAGATATTGCTACAAGAATGTTTATTATAGATTATTTTAAATGAGTGAAAATTTGAAATGAATCTAAATATCCTTGTATAAGTTTTGTTACATGTATATATGAGACCTAAAAGTGAATTTATATTTTAGTATTTGAATGATAGAGTGTTGAATTTGCAAAGGTTGTAATATACTGCAATGAGAATACACACAACAGTGTGAATGGATCTCACATACATATTTGAGTTTAAGAAACCAGTCATCAAGGGAACACTTCTACACTGTTGTTGGGAGTGTAAGCGAGTACAACCTCTGTGGAAAACAGTTTGACAATTCCCAAAAGATCTAAAAATCGACCTTCCATATGACCCCGCAATCCCCCTACTGGGAATATACCTGGAGGAACTCAAATCACTCTATGTAAAAGATACCTGCACACGCATGTTTATTGCAGCATTGTTCACAATAGAGACAGATGGAAAGCTTTTTGAGATATTAAGAATTGACTGGATTTGGTGACTGGATCTAGTGAGAAAAGAGGCGAGAATAGGAATGTCTGTATTTGTATGTGTGGGTTTGAATTTTCAGCACTCCATCCTTCCCTCTCTCTTTCACTGTGTCTCCTAGGATGTCATCTTGTTTTCCAGAGTTCACTATATAGTTGAAAGGGGTTTATGGGAGAGCTTCTCTCAGATGGTAAACAAGTAACTGCCTCTGGGTGTTAGAATTCTGTATGGAGAGTGAGACACAAAGAGAGGAGTGGTCCCTTCTGCCTGAGTGTTGGGGAGGAATCCAGGAGAGGCAGTAGAAATAGAATTTTTTAAATATTTAATTTAATTTATTTTTTAAAATTGTGGGCTACAATTCAGGGTTAGGTATACAAATATTCATTGTGCAGGTACTCTTGTTGTTGAGGTGTACCCCCTCTCCCCAGGCAGTTTCCCACTACTGCCAATCCCACCTCCCCACCCCTCTTCCCCCTGCAGTTTGCTGCTACTGTCAATCCTTTTGTTGTAGTATCACGGTAGTTGTTCAAGGTCCACTTATGAGTGAGAACATGTGATACTCAGATCTTTGTTTCTGTGAAAGATCTCTCAGTATTATAAACTCTAATTCCATCCAGGTTGCTGTGAAGTTCATGATTTTGTTCTTCCTTTTTTTTTTTTTTTTTT
>NW_007248225.1:86645-96285 GCF_000164805.1 Carlito syrichta
CTCAGCCTTCCGAGTAGCCGGAATTACAGGCATGCACTACCACGCCCGGCTGATTTTTTTTTTTAATTTATTGTAGAGATGAGGTCTCGCTGCCCAGGCAGGTCTCGAACCCGCGGGCTCAGGCAATCCACTCACCTCAGCTTCCCAAAGGCGCGGGATTACAGGCTGAGCCACCGAGCCCGGCGATTTTGTTCTTCTTTATGGCTGCATAATATTCCATCATGTATATGCAGCACATTTTTTTTATCCAGTCCTCTTTTGATGGGCAGCATGTTCTTGCTATTGTGAACAATGCTGCATTGTGAACACACATGTGCAAGAATTCTTTTTTATAGAAACAGAATTTTGAAAGAGGGGAATATGATCTGAAGGCAGAAAGGGAGACTGAAGAGTGTGGGGTTAGAAGGGAAATGTGGCATTTCTGACAAAGGCTCCAAAGTACAAAACTGTGTGGACTTTTGGGGAAACTGAAAGTTGACTGTTGAAAGCTGCGATATCAGGGATTGTTGCAATAGAAGTTGTGGAAGTGGAGGTGAGAGCCAAAGATGGAGGGTCTAGTGCTCATTTGTTTGACAAATATTTGGATGCCTTTGTGCAAGGTGCCCGGCAAAAGTAATGAATCAAGCAGGCAACCCCCTCTGCCTTTGTGGCATTTCAACTTTAACTTGAGTGGGCTGTTGTGGTTTTGCTCAAGTTAAATCGAGGGGAACATGGGTTGAAGCATGGGCTGATTCAGAGACCAGGCAGAGACCATCTTTTTTAGGAGAAAACCATGAAGACTGACTGAGGCGGTATCACTGCCCTAAAAGGAAGGGGAAAGAGATAGGGGTTCAGGAGATGTTGCAGACAGATCTTGTTCACTGATTTGATGTAGAGTGAAAAAATTAGTGGGTCAGGAGATGGTCTCCTGGTCTCTGGTTTAAATGACTGGATGGTGAGATATTTTACTTTCACTGAGATAAGTCATTCACGAGAATGTATGGGTGAAGTGAATGAATTTAGTTTTCTAGAATTGTACTGTTTCCTGACTCAAATCGACAAACCTATACCCAAGCAGGTCTCTCAACCATCCACGTTTTTCTGGATAGCTCAAAGTGTGTGTGTGTGTGTGTGTGTGTGTGTGTGTGTGTGTGTGTGTGTGTGTGTGTGTGTGTGTGGTGATGTTGCAAAGGTTGATGGTACAATGAATACTCAATAGAAGGCTTTCCTTCTTTCCTAGATAGCATTATATTCTGACTCTAAACCTTCTGAAATCTGGAGAGTTCTGGTTTGCTCTATGAAGGAAGCCTGATCAAAGCTCCAAATATGTTTGAAAGGCTGTGCATGGATACATGTTTGCTGAAAAGCATAAGGCTTTGATAACGGGTAGTTTCAAGTCCAACCAGAGTTTCAAATTATGGAGTGATAACTCAATTTTCACACCACCAAACTCCTACTTTTTCAGTCTTTTCCATGTGTCTCTAAACCGACTTCTTGTAAAAGGCACTTCCTTGTTTCCTGAAAACCACATAGTGACCACAGGGCACGTACTGTGTGGCACTTTGCTTGCATTCCTCACAGGGTCAAACGTACCAGGAACTAACGTGCTGATCATTACATAGAGTGTTAAAGAAACAGGGTACTGGGATTATAAATCAAATAGTTGATTTTTGACCAATATTATTTGAACAGGCGCATTTACTAAAGTACTAGTATAGGTGCTAAAGCTTGGAGACAGCTTTCCGTTTCATGGACCAATATAAAATCATCTACAAAGAACACTTTTATTTTCATATATCAGATCTAAAATAGACCTACACAATACAAGGATGCATAAACTGTACTTTGTGAAACCAGACATGCCTTTATAGAAGGCATGATTTGCATGAATCCTTTTAGATTTCTGTGACATGGCAGCCTTAGATAAGAGTTAGGGTCATGTGAAAGGAACAGACAGAAATATAGAAAATTCACGGGAAAATTAGAGGGTGATAGAGGACAAGACTGCAGATGAAGACAAGGACTTGCCAAGAAGACCAGCAAAGGAAATGGCTGGGCCTTTGCTTAAAGGAGGGAGAATGGATGATGGTAAGATAAATAAAAGTGTTCTGTATAGGAAGGAAAGAATCAAAAAGAAAGACAAAGTAGGAATTTGGTGCCTAGGGAGTAGGAATAGCAGTGGGTTTGTCACCACACATTTATGCAGAAATATGATTAAGATTGCTATGAATCCAGTTTATTGAGTAGTCTCAATTTACCGGGCTACAAGCAAGATAAAACAACTTTTTGGTTTTTTTGTTTTTTTTTTGAGTTGAAGTCTCACTCTGTCGCCCAGACTGGAGTGCAGTGGCCGCTCCCGGCCACCGCAGCCTCGACCTGCTGGGCTCCGGCGATTCTTCCTCTCTGTCCTCTTTGTGGGATGGTTGGGGTATGAGATTGGTGGGTGCTAGACTCACCCATCCCTCTCAGTTACTGTAAGAAGATATGGCTGGTGATTTTTTTAAAATTAGCATCTGGGATATATAGTACCTTTTGTTTTCAGCTGTTTGTCTTCATAGTTGATTTTGGAAAAATGAGATCCTGAGGAGTAAAAAATACTATCTTGTTTCCATAGCAAAAGTCCTGTAATGAGAGCAGATTGTAAGCTCCAAGTGATCTGAATTGGAACTGAAGGGCAGTGCATAAATAGGGCAGGTTTTTTTTTTTGTTTTTTTTTTGCCTATGGACACAATGTGTCTCATGGGAGACACAATAACTGAATGAAACTTAAGGGCACTTTGAAAACTTGCAATTTTTTTATATGATTTAATTTACTTATATTTGTGATTTAATATCTATCTTTCTGCCAGGCTGTCACCTCCATGAGGCCCGAAACAGCATTTTTCTCTTTAAACAATGTTTTATTTTTATTTTACTTAGAAAATTAAATTGTATATATTTATGGTGTATATATAACATGATGTTTTGAAACAGGCACACCTCAAATATATTACAGGTTTGGTTCTAGATTACTGCTACAAAGTACATGTCACAATATGGTGAGTCACACAAACTTTTTGGTTTCCCAGTCCATATAAAAGTGATGTTCACAATATATTGTAGTCTCTTAAGTGTGCAGTAGCATTATGTCTAAAAAAAGTATGTTTCTTAAAAATTAAAAAGAGATTGTAGTACTAGAAAATACTGACAATCAACTGAGCCTTCGGTGAGTCATTTATTTTGCTGGTGAAGGCTCTTGCCTCCATGCTAGTATCTGCTGATTGATTAGGGTGATGGTTGCTGAAGATTGGGGTGGCTGTGGTAATTTCTTAAAATAAGGCAATAATGAAGTTAGTAGCAGCAGTGGACTCTTCTTTTCATGAAAGACTTCTCTGTAGCATATGATGCTGCTTGATAGCATTTTACTTATAGGAGAATTTCTTTCAAAATTGGAGTCAATTCTCTTAAATTCAACTGCTGCATTGTCAACTAAGTTTATGCATGATTCTTTTTTTTTTTGAGTTGGAGTCTCACTCTGTCGCCCAAACTGGAGTGCAGTGGCCGCTCCCGGCCACCGCAGCCTCGACCTGCTGGGCTCCGGCGATCCTTCCACCTCAGCCTTCCGAGTAGCTGGAATTACAGGTGTGCGCTACCATGCCCGGCTAATTTTTTGATTTTATTGTAGAGATGAGGTCTCGCCTGCCCAGGCAGGTCTTGAACCTGCAGGCTCAGGCAATCCACTCACCTCAGCCTCCCAAAGGCGCGGGATTACAGGCTGAGCCGCCGAGCCCGGCTTATGCATGATTCTTAATTATTGGCTGTCATTTAAAGAGTGTTCACAGCATCTTTACCAGGAGTAGATTCCATCTCAAGAAACCACTTTCTTTTACTCATCCATAAGAAACAACTTCTCATGTTTCAGTTTTTTCATGAAATCTCAGCATTGCAGTCACATCTTCAGACTCAAGTTCTAATTCTAGTTCTTTTGCTGTTTCTACCACATCTACAGAGACTTCCTCTGGGGAAGTCTTGAGCAGCTCAAATGCATCCATGAGAATTGGAGTCAGCTTTTTCCAAACTCCTGTTGATATTGTAACCTCCTCTCATAAATCATGAAGATTTTTAATGACATCTAGAATGGTGACTCCTTTTTAGAAGGTTTTCAATTTACTTTTTAGAAAGTTTTCAATTTACTTTTTCCAGATCCATCAACTGTCATCTTACAAAATGTATTTCTCAATTAATAAGACTTGAAAATTGAAATATCTCCTTGAACCATAGACTGTAGAATAGATGTTGTGTTAGCAGGCATGAAAACAACATTAATTTCCATGTACATCTTCTTGAAGCTCTTGGGTGACAGGGTGCATTGTCAATGAGTAGTAATATTTTGAAAGAAATTTTTTTTCTGAGTAGGTCTCAACAGTGGACTTAAAATATTCAGTAAGCCATGTTATGGTCAGAGCTATCATCCAGGCTTTATTTTTCCATTGATACAGCACAGACAGAGTCGATTTGCCATAATTCTTTTTAAAAACATTTTTATTTTAAAGATGTGGTGTACAATTCAGGGTTAGGTATACAAATGTTCATTATGCAGATACCCTTGTTGATGAGGTGTGCCCACCCTCCCCTGGCATTTTCCCAGTACTACCAATCCCATCCACTCTCCTCTGACAATTTCCCACTACTGGCAATTCCTTTCTTATAGTATTATGATAGTTGTTCAAGGTTCACTTATGAGTGAGAACATATGGTACTCTGTTCTTTGTTTCTGTGATATATTACTGAGTGTGATAGACTCTAAATCCATCCAAGCTGCTGCAGAGTCCATGTTTATCCTTCTTTATGGTTGTATAATGTTCCATTGTGTTTATGTACCACATTTTTTTTTTATCCAGCCCAGATTCTATGGGCAGCATGGTTGGTTCCATGTTTTTAACTTGCCATAATTCTTCAGGGTCCTAGGATTTTCACAATGGCAAATGAACATTGACTTCAACATAATTGAAGTCATCAGCATAATTAGCACACAACAAGAGAGTCAGGCTGTCCTCTGAAGTTTTGAAGCCAGGCATTGACTTCTCCTCTCTAGCTGTCAAAGTTCCAGATGGTATCATTTCCCAATATACAGCTGTTTTATCTACACTGAAAAATCTGTTGTTTAGTGTAATCACTTTCATCAATGATCTTAGCTAGATCTTCTGGATAACTTGCTGAAGTTTCTCCATCAGCACCTGCTGCTTCACCTTGCAATTGTATGTTATGGAAATGGTTGGCTTCTTTCCTTAAGCCTCATGAACCAACCTCTGCTAACTTCCAGTTTTTCTTCTGCAGCTTCCTCTCTCAGCCTTGACAGAACTGAGTTAGAGACTTGCCCTGGATTAGACTTTGACTTAAGAGAATATTGCGGCTTGTTTGATCTTCTATCCATAGCACTCAGATTTTCTTCATATCAGCAATAAGGCTGTTTTTCTTTCTTATCAGGTGATAAGAATGTGTCTGCTGGAATAGCAGCAGATTTAATTTCTTTCAAGTTTTTTTATTTTTGCAGTTTCAACTTGGATAACTGCTTGATGCAAGAGACCTAGCTTTTGCATATCTTTCTCATAAGCTTAATTATTTCTAACTTTTGATTTCTAGCTTTGGATTCAAAGTGAGAGATATGAAACTCTTCCTTTCACTTGAATACTTAGATGCCATTGTGGGGTTATTAATTGGCCTGATTTTAATATTGCTAAGTCTCAATGAACAGAGAGGCCTGAGGAAAGGGAAAGAGAGGAATGGCTGCTTAGTGAGAGCATACACAATTTCTATTACGTTCTCTGTCTTGTATGAGTATGGTTCATGGTGCCCCAAAACAGTTATAATAGTAACATCAGAGATCACTGATCACAGATCACAATAACAAATGTAATAATAATAATAAATTATAAGTTTGAAATATTGGGATAATTACCAAAATATGACACAGAGACACCAAGTGAGCACATGCTGTCTGAAAAATGTCACCAATAGACTTGCTCAATGCAGGATTGCCACAAACTGTAAGTTCGACTGGGCTCGGTGGCTCAGCCTGTAATCCCAGCACTTTGGGAGGCCAAGGTGAGTGGATTGCCTGAGCCCGCGGGTTCGAGACCCGCCTGGGCAACTTGACAAGACCTCATCTCTACAATAAATCAAAAAATCAGCCAGGCGTGGTAGCACATGCCTGTAGTTCCAGCTACTCGGAAGGCTGAGGCGGAAGGATCGCTGGAGCCCAGCAGGTTGAGGCTGCGGTGGCCAGGAGCGGCCATTGCACCCCAGTCTGGGTGACAGAGTGAGACTCCAACTCAAAAACAAAAAAACAAAACAACAACAACAAAAAAAAACTTTAAGTTTGTAAAAAACACGATATCTGTAAAGCACAATCAAGCAAAACCCAATAAAACACATTGTACTTGTACATGTATGCATTGTGAAATAGCTAAATCAAGCTAATTAATGTTTACATTATCTCATAAAATTATTTTCTTTGTTAGACCACTTACAAGTTATTTTATTAGTGATTTTCTCTTATACGATACATTGCTATTAACTCTAGTCACCATGATGTACAGTAGATCTCTTCGACTTATTCCTTCCTCCAACCCCAGCCTCTGGTAACCACCATTCTACTTCTTGCTTCTATGAGTTTAATATTTTTAGATTCCACATATAGGTGAGAACATATGGTATTTCTCTTTTTGTGCCTGGCTTATTTCACTTAATGTAATTGTTGCTTTACTGAGTCAACTTTGATATGTTGGGACTTTATCTCTCAGAAATTATATGATTCAAGATGAGAGTTGGCCAAAAGAGAATTTGCATGAAATTTGGAAGGCAGAAGTAAACCAACAGCAAAAGATGCTGAACTGTCTGAAGATGAGGTAATAGAAAGCAGTAGGAGACAGACACAGAAGGGCTGGCTTCCTTCTTCTCGACTCCATGACTGGCTCTTCTTCCTGAATGCTGGACCTTGCTGACCAGCAGTGGCCCCAGGCCCACCAGAAGACTTTTGGTAACAAACGCACAAAGGTTTTGCTATGCAAAGGCAATGGTCTTCCAGAGACTTCTACAGCGACCCCTTTCACGGTCCCATTCCAGTTCCTGGATATGCCTAGACACCAACATCAGACATCCAACACTAACTCCAGTGCTTTAGATAGTCTTGTTAGATTTTTTAAAATTTCTCCAGTCTTTTTTCTTCAGTGCTTTAATTCCCAACCCTAATTCTTATAATAAATAAATTTCCTACTCTGTAATAGTCATAGTGGCTCTGTTTCCCTGATGAAAGCCTGACCAATACAAATACTGGTTGTTTTGGTAATCTAATGCTGTGGACCAAACCATCCCAAAGCTTAGTAGTCTAAGCCAATAATCATTTTATCTTCTCCATAATTTCATTAGTTGTCTGGGCTTAAATAGGAGATTCTTTTGCTGGTTAGCCTTGGAGTCTGGAGACTGTAAATGGAATCATCTAGCAGCTTGAGTGAGAAGCAGGGATAGTTGGTCCTCTTCATTCTTCATGTGGTCTTAGATCCCCTCCAGTGCTCTATCCATTAGCATAGCTGAATTATGACATGATAGGTCAGTGTTCCCAAGAATACTAAAGTGGAGACATCTATCATTTATTCTATATTGTGTTAGTTAAAGCAAATCATTTAATCAGCCCAGACTCGATGTGAGAAGAGACTATACAAGGCACAAATAATGGGTGTTACAGATCTTTGGGAGCTATTTTGGAGACTAGTCACCATACCTTTTTGTTTGGCTGCAGTCGGCCTGGATTGCTTCATTGTCCTTTGAGCTGAACTCTTCTTAGTCCTATTTCACACTGCTGTGAGTTCTCATGAGACACCGTGGTTTGGGTCATTTATGCATGCCCGGCTGGGACACTCTGGCCTGTGACATTGGCCACCTCCGGGGCATGAATAGAAGCATGGGAAGGCAGTTTCCTCAGTCCTAGCTGAGGAACAGAGACTGTGAATGCATACTACTTCCTTGTGCTATTGTTTGGGTGGACCCCGGGGGTAGGAGTTTAGCTTGAGACACTGTAGACTGCCCACATCTAGGTGCAGAATCAACTTGCATAGCTGTTGGTACCGGCTTTTTTAATTCAGGAAATCTGCAGACACTTGTGTCTCTGAGGTTTGTCCAGGATCTGTCCTTTCCGACGTAGGGCTGCCTCTCTTCTTTATAGGGACAGCTTAGATTTATTTTCTGTTGCTATATTCCCTGCCAGAGGCAATAAGCCTAAACTTTCCTTCCTAAACTTGATACTGTGCCAGCTGGCTGTAACAGGTGGCCCCACAGAGACTCCAATATTGCAGGTACTACTGTAAGTTATTCCTGGACTACAGACAGGGCTGGGCTTTGTAGGCATGGGATCTGTGCACTTGCTTAGAGCTCTGTGCTTAGAAGGACTCTGAACTTGGTTTAACATTTTGTTGTTGGCATCTTGAAATTTTGAAATTCTTGTTCATTTTTAAACAAGGGCCTCTTTCATTTTGCTGTGGGCAACTTAAATTATAAAGCTTGTACTGATTACACCTATAGTGACCCTTTAGATACTTTTCTAATTCTTACAAATTCACAATTAGCTACTTGACAGACCTGGGAATAGAACTAGGTCAGGGCCTGACCTGGGAGGGGAGAGCCCACTACCGGGAACCACCTGCGCCTACTTATTGTACTGGAACACCTGAGAGGGAAATAATCAGGTTGGTAGTCTTGACCTCCAGAGGGTGGATGGGTGGGAAACACATAAAGAAAGCGTGACTGTTTTGTAACATTTCTGTGGCCAATACGGAATTTCAGGCCTTCATTCCCTCTTGGTAAAAGACCAGATTTCTACACTTACCTTTTCCTACATTTTCTCCATGTCAACCTGTACATCCCTTGCTGTGAGTACTGGCTGAACAGGTGCCAGGCAACTAGAGAAGCTAACAGAGCCAAGAGGCCTTCTGTCCCCAAAGCCCTAGAGCAGAGCTCATTTTCCTCTGAATGCTGTGAGAACAAATCAAACCTTCCAGGTAATCACAGCCTGGGAGTCACTAGCATATTGATTAATGAAACTGGTTAAAGAGAAAATGTTTGTTGAATAGAGCAGGTTCATGTGGTAAACCATAGCCAGATCAGATCATCCAGAGGCCTTAATGATGTAAATAAAATGAAACACGGAGCATGTAACTATGGGAAAGATGGTGCAGAAAGTATCTCCCCTCATGGGAGTAGGTGGATTTTGAGTCCAAGTGTACAAGCATGTTGTTTCCGTGTTCTTCCAACCGGTGGTTTTCCTACTTTGCACGGGGAGTTTTATTACCATAATTCATTCTTATCTCATGTAACTTTGGTGGGACTTATTTGCTGTTTCAGAAGTAAACTAAGATGAAAGCTGTGTAAGCCGAGTCCAGGGGTCACTTTTAACCATCTTCAAACATAGATCAGACTTTTTGATCTGGCATAATCGATTTGGTGTGATTAACAAGGTTGACAAAAGGGGCCGTGTAGTTTACAGTGGAAGTGGACAAGGAGCAAGGGAAGGGGGAATATGCAGGAGATTAAGTAAAATGTTGTTTTAAAAATACTTGGTTTAGCCGGACTCAGTGGCTCAGCCTGTAATCCTGCACTTTGGGAGGCTGAGGTGAGTGGATTGCCTGAG
>NW_007248225.1:96305-117700 GCF_000164805.1 Carlito syrichta
ACAATAAATCAAAAAATTAGCCAGGCATGGTAGTACACACCTGTAGTTCCAGCTACTTGGAAGGCTGAGGCGGAAAGATCACTGGAGCTCAGCATGTTGAGGCTGCGGTGGCCGGAAGCATGCCACTGCACTCCAGTCTGGGTGATGGAGTGAGACTCTGACTCAAAAAACAAACAAACTTGGTTTTCTTTATCTGAACACAAGGGCAACACATAGTAGCGCCAATAATTCTTTCCTATGATAAAATAAAAAGTACACAGGTAGGCATGGCTTTTAAATTAAAAGAAATAGATACATGTTTATATTGAACTGTAATCAAGAATAATTATGGTTTGACTGGTGGTAACTGGTTTTTTCCCCTAGCATCCTTCATATCCGTTAATTGTAGTATGCATAACCTTGGCAATTGTAATGTATAGTTGGAGGCTTTGAGCAAATACAGTATCACCAATTTATGCTTGATAGTACCAAGACAAAATTCGTTTTTCCCAAATATTGTTATTTGTGTTCCTTTATTTGTATCTTGGCTACTAAGATAGACAATTTAAATTTCTTGATGACATTTGAATTATCATTTCAGAAAACTCTTGTGTCAAATAATATACAATCAGGGATCAATATGAAAAAGGATCTTTATTCATCACTATTTATGGCAAAAAATAACAAATAATAAAATCTTTAAACTTTAATATTGACTTATAGTTTCTCGCATATTCTTGGGTGTTTGTATTTAATCGAGGTGCCCTTTCCAGATGTCTTACTTTTTATGAGTTTATGACCACACAAGATGAATTTTAAAATTAAGAAATATTCTTTATTTCTGTTGTTTTTGTTTTTTAAAACCCTGTTCTAGGTCTACTTGAAGATTTTTTCTTCTTTGACATACAAATGGCGGCACCTAAAATAACACCAACAACTACGACAACCACTGCTACCGACAACACCAGGGCAACAATATTAATTCCAGAATTATGGTGATTTTCATCAGGACTAGGATCTGCCTGAGGGATGAACAAAGCTACTTGTGCAATGTTGGACACTTCTGATGCCAAATTGCTTTTATCTATACTTTGAATAGCAACAAATATGTGAGTTATATTTTCTTCTGAGATATTTCCTGGTTGAAATGCAAAGGTTTCCCTGGAGTTGGCTTCCTTTGGTGACAGACCAGTAGTGTTGATTTGAAGAGCATCATCAAAATTGTCTCTTAAATCAAGGATATTTCCACTTATTCTTATGATATACTGTTGAACTAAGAAAAAAAGGTTACGTGTAGTTTAGAAACTGGCGTATAGCATATCATTCCTTTTTGTTTATTCTCAAACACTTTAAGTTATGCAAAGCATATACTCATATCAAAAGCCTTATTCATTTAAAAATAAAACCTGAATTCTTTTTAAGTCCTGCAAAATGCTACCTTCTCTGTATGAAAAGTTGGACCAGGTTAAAGTGTGTCATGTTCGATTGATTAGAAAATATCAGATTATAAAATTAATACTTTGCTGAACTGTCAGTTAAAAATGATTCTCCCCCTCCCCCAACTTTTCACCCTTGCTTTTCAGTGAGCACTTTTCATTGTGACGCTTTGTTCTTACCTTGTCCAACATCAAAATCATCTCCTGGTGCTGTCCATGTTAGAACGATCTCATCCTCACCAGGCAGGGCATCGAGGTCTGTGATTTGACTTGGCGGGTACAGGTCAGGCAAGGGAAGACCTGGGACTTGTGATACCACAAACGCTCCTCCAGATGCTGTTCTGCTGAAATTCTCCAAGGTTGTCTGAGTATCCTCATCAATTTCAGGTCTTGGTGGGTTCGCTTCAATTTTCCCTGCATTAAACATTTCCTGGTTTAGAATGGGCAAAACTGTGCTAGTCTTTTTTAGAATTCAGTGAATCACCTTCCCAATTCCACTTGTCTTTTCCTTTACTTTCCCTACAGATAGTTACATTTTCACTAAGACCTGTGACACAACCATAAGCATCCAATTGTTGGAGGAGTTCTTCCTGTAGTGTCCTTACCAGGATGCTGCAGGACAGAATCAGACAAGAACTTGCTTTGGAATGAAGACTTCACTAAATGGGAATAATATTCAATATATGTTTTTGCAATTGCTTTCCCTCTTGAATCATTACCAAGCTGGGACTATAACTGGGAAAAATTATTGCCAGTTCCCTTCCAACCACTTGTGCCGGGTCCCTCCTTCCCTGGTACACAAGTGTTATGGTATAATTCTTCAGATTGTACTCCAGTTGCTAACAGAAAGCCTCTAAAGGCACAAGATAAGGGATCAGATAAAGGAGAGCTAGAAATGAATGCATTTTTTCTGTTGCTAGATTCCTTGCCAGAGGCAATAAGTCTAAACTTTGCTTTCTAGACCTAATTTTTTTTTCATATTGTCTAGATCAACTATTAGGCCATAAATGGTGCAGGTGACTGTAATGGACAGTCCCAGAGAGACCCAATATACTGTACCTATATTTTGCTCTACATATTATCTTTTGACTTAATAAAAACATTCCAAATAAATGTTTACTCTGAGGCATATGTTGTCTGAAAGATAAATTCTGCCACTGGCTTGTACTTAAGCTCATAACCTATTGGCCTGTTTCCTTCATCCTGAGCTGAAAATTGGGTGTAGTATTGTTGATATAGGTAAGGTGTTCCAAACTAACATAATAATAACTGACTTTTTCTGAGTGTTTCCAGGTGCCAGGAATTGTACCAGAGCTTACTTTGGAGGCAAGACCTGGTATGACTGAGAACGTCATCCCAGAAATGGGAAAAGTTATACTTTGAGTTGTAAAATGTTTGAAGCTTTAATTATATCAGATTACAGATTTTATTCAAACTATCACTGGATTTCAGCTATCACGAGTTACTCACCATCCACTACCCAGCCTGGTATGTAGGCAGCTTTATTCAGTGGACGCCGTAAGCTTCGTGTGACAGAGTTTGTTCCTCCATGAGCTCGTACTTTCAAGCTATATCTGCCATTTTCGGTATATGCTGTAAAATACCTTGAGTAGACCCCATCATTCTTGAAAGAGTCAGCACCTTGTTATGGAAATGAAGGAATAAATGACTGTAAAGCAAAAGAGATGTGTGTATCTTCTAAGACAAACATTGGCTTCCATAAGCATATCCCCTAGATTGGGCTCAGTGTTTTGAGATTAACCCTCTTGGGAATATTTCCATTATGTTCTGCCAAAACAATATATTATCGAATTGATATTCTTGAGTTATTTTGATATCTAAGTATTATATTTGTATAATACACATATGCACATTGATATTTGTGTATGTATAATACACCTACATGCCTCACCTTTCTGTCCTTATCAATTTGTGTACAGATTATTATATGTAGTACTTGTCCTATTATTTCTGTGCCAATTGGTTTGCTTTCAACGTACTTTATCTAAACACATTAACTATGACATTCCTCTGTTTAAATCAAAAGGGTTCCTACTAAGGAAAAGGTATTTTTGTGTACTATTTAATTCTCACTACAGTCAACTAAAATTACTTATTTTACTTTATATTCAACAACTCTTTTTTTTTTTAATGCTCAGTTCTTGCCTTTTGATCCATTAATTACCTAGCCTGACAGTGAAAATCCCTATCTGTATTAGAATAAACATTTGCAGGAATTTAGGATTATTATATCTTGATATCACCAGCATTGAGTCACCTGCTAAATTGCAAACACATTTGTTTCTTATTCTTTCTTTTTTTTTTTTTTTCTGAGTCAGGGGTTTTGCTCTGTCACCCAAGTTGAAGTGCAATGGCATAATCATGGCTCACTTTAGCCTCGACCTCCCGGGCCCAGGCAATCCTTCTGCCTCCGCCTTCTGATTAGCTGGGACTGCAGACACGTGCCACCATGCCCGGCTAATTTTTTGATTCTTTGTAGAGATGAGGTCTCACTATATTGCCCAGACTGGTCTCAAACTCCCAGGCTCAAGCAATCCTCCTGCCCTGGCCACCCTAAGTGCCGAGATTATAGGCATGAGCCACTGCCCCTGGCCTGCAAACACATTTCTTAAGGGGTTTAACACTTTAAGACAGACAATCTTAAAGTGAGGTCCTTGAACCAGCAGAATCTGCATCTCTCTAAAAACTCGGAGATTTTTAGAAATACAAATTTCTCCAACTTCCTAGGAAAGGGTCCTAGCATTCTGTGCACCAAAAAGTCCTCCAGATGAATCCTGTGCACATGAAAGTTTAAGGATGCCTGTCCTATGTTATTCTTAATCACCAGTACCTCCATAGGTAAAGGCATTCTAAAATAGCTAATGTCTCCAATTAGTTAAATAGTCACAGCAAAATGTTGAGAAATGAAACAAGAAGCAGGCAAGTTTTAACGTCATATAAATAATTTTGCAGAAAAGAAAAAGAGACAAAGAATAGTTGTAGAAATATTATATCTGGAGAAGGTATTGAAATTTTCTTAGGGGTAACTAATGGAAGATATGACTTAAAAATAATTGAATAAATTACATTGCAAAAGGTACTTATAGAAAGCTTTGCTAATTCACATGGTCATCAATGTGGTTATTTTCTTGCCCTTTAACCTCCTAACAGAAGGCTCAGTTTCCAGAACAATCCAGAGTCTGAAGAAAAGCTCTTTAAGCACCACTCAGCCATATAGATCACAGAGATGGAATATGACCAACACTGTTTCTGGCTTCCTGTCAGTCAGATCTGGTATTTTATGACCCAGCCGTGACTCCTCCTTCCTTATGGCAGTACTGGCTGCCCCTGAGCTGCACTTCTTAGGACTCTGTTTGTACTTTGTTCCAGTTGTTGAGAATTACTCCAGCTTCTCTCCCTTTCCCTGCCAGGGGCCGGAGTTCTACTACTTAATCACATCTGGCTTGTCTGTGCTTCACCCTCTCTGGGTGGGCTTTCTTGATGCTGTCCTCAACCTCCTGAATGAGACTTTCCTAACAAGTGACAGACATTGGTGGTCTAGATTGCAAACAAAAACGATGACAATGAATAACATTTATTGAACGCTTACCACATGCAAGACATGTGCTAAGCATTTTGTAGGTTCTGCCTGGGTAGATTTTCCTGCTGGCCCTACTGTTCTTCCTTAAACTTTTGGTGCCTGTTTTACTGACCCACATTGCCATGGAGACTCAAAATAACATCTTGCATTTGGAACATATAGGCTTATTCATAAAAACTTGTGAATTACCTGCACCATTATCCAGAAGTTCCAAAACTTCTGTATTTCCACTCTGTGATTCAATGAAAGCAGTCACATTGGCTCCAAGAAGGGGTACATATCCTTGTAGAACTTCTGCATATATAATCATTGGGCTGGGGAAGCTGTTTGTGTCTTTATTCATTTTAGCATTCACTGTGATTGGAGGCACAGAAGAATTTGCTGCCCGAGAAGTTACTGTAATAGTTAATGTTTCTGGGTTTGCTTTGGCTTGAAGATTGTAAGTCCAAATGCCCACCTAAAAATTTCCAATGGAAATGTAGTAAGTTTTCAGAATCAAGCTATTTTTAATGTTTCCATCATGCAATTCTAAAATAAGTCTTTTAAGTGAGGGGTGGATAAACAGGATTTTTAGGGATTGGAGGGTAAATGGATAAGAATTCAGGCAGTTCAGACAGGTCACTCCAACTGGTGTCATGTATGATGTCTATACTTTGTGACATTTCAATGGGAAAAAATGAGTTTTAGAAAGTTTGCCTTGGTTTTGGCCTTATTCTTTGGCGTCAGAGTGCACAGATTCATTGATCCTGGGAAGGATCATCAGGAAGGATTCTAGCTCTTTACTCACCAAGTTGCTTAGACTCTTCCTACACTTTTTCCTTAAGGTCTGTCTTAGACTACCTTCTCTTCTTTTCTGCCGAGACAAAAGTTTTCCCCCCCTTTTCCCTGCTATTACACTTTTCAGGATCGCACAAGCATAGAAAGGACATACTGTTTTGTCCTAATTTTAAAGCTGGTATATTGATATATTTATGACATTAAATAATCTATGTCCCGCTGAAAAAGATTTGACAGGAAGTCTAAAAGCTGATTTCTTACCTTTGCAGTTCCTGGAATACTGAGGTAGGCCATTTTGGAAACTGTGTCCACTGTGAAATTTCTCATTATTGTGCCACTGGGATCCCAGAGAGAAATAGCTGGAGGCTGTCTGCTCCATGTGATGAGGAAGAATGTGTCCTTTCCCACTGTGCTATCAATTATTACAGTGTCATTCATCCAGGGATTGCTGCTCAGTGTTAATCCTCTGCTTTCAAGCTGTTTAAATATATTTCAAAATTAATGACTGCAAAAGAGAGTCATTCTATTCTTTTTTGAAGGTAGCTCTTAATTTCTGTCTTGTGAACAAGCTTATACATGACTTTACTGCTGTAGACCTTTGATTTCTCTGCAAGTTGATTAGGATGTAACAGTTGTCAGTGAGAAAGTGAGGGAGTCTAGGGTCTGAGGAAATGACAGAATATAGTAAAAGACTTAGAGCAGGAACATGGGTTTTCCAGTTAGGAGTACGACCTTATTATTTTTTTCCCAGTTGTCTTGCCAAGCACTCATGGATATTTCCCTGATGTAGAATTTGAAATAGTTTTTTCACACAGAATAGAGAGAGTAGCACTGAATGGACAGTAAATACGTTCAACAAGAAAACAGACTTGTTGCATGATGGTTGGACTCCTGAGAAGAGAGGAAGTGAAACACAGAATCATTCTTGAGAGGAGCATTAAATAAAGTTTTTTAAGTCTTTGTTGATAGCTTTTAGTCCAGAGGAGTCAACCTTTTTAAAAAGATATTTATTTTTTTAAAGAACAAGAATTGTATGGACTTATCATGTGCAATGTGTTGTCTTGAAATGTGTATACATGGTGGAATGGCTAAGTCAAATGAATTAACATATACATCGCTTCACATACTCACCATTTTCTGTGTTAAGAACAATTTAAAATTCACCCCGTGATTTTCAAGTATACAATACCTTGTAATTAGCTATAGTTGCCATGTTGTTTAATAGGTCTCTTGAACATATTTCTCCTAGCTAACTGAAATTTTGCAGCCTTTTTTTTTTTTTAATTGGATTCTCACTCTACTGCCTAGGCTGGAGGGCAGCGGCACACTCACAGCCAACCACAGCCTCGACTTGCTGGGCTCAGGCGATCCTTCCGCCTCAGCCTCCCAAGTAGCTGGTACTACCGTCATGTGCCACCACGCCCGACTAATGTTTTGATTTATTATAGAGGTGAGGTCTTGCCAAGTTGCCCAGGCTGGTCTCAAACCAGTGAGCTCAGGCAATCCTCTCACCTCAGCCTTCCAAAGTGCTGGGATTATAGGCATGAGCCACTGTGTCCAGCTATTTTGCAGCCTTTGACCAACATCTTCTTAACCTCTGTACCCCACAAGCTGCTAGTAATCCCCATTCTATTCTTTGCTTCTATGGGTTTAATTTATTTTAGATTCTACATGTAAGTGAGATAATATAGCCTTTGTCTTTCTGTGCCTATCTTATTTCACTTAACATAAAGTCCCAGGAGATTCAAATTTATCCACTGACCTAGGTGCTTCCTAGGGAGTGTCATTTTAGGAGCAATAGGAAATTCCAGTCCAGTCCTAAGCCAAAAACAGCTTCAGTTCAGTGCTGATAGAAAAAAGTGAATTTTACCCTGAAACACCATTGCCACGCCCCAAATCTCCCATGTCCTCTGTTAAGTGAACATGTCTTTGAGTGGGCAAAATATTATTATAGAGTTAAATCTAAATGTGAATGACTGTTTTGACTCCCCAACAGGAAAGTCTAAGAAAATAAGAAGGCTTTGGCTGTATAGTAGTACTAGGAAAAATAACTAAGTCGAGTGTAGGTTGAGACATTTTTTTTCTGTTCCAGCTGCCACCATCCAAGCTCAAGTTTTCATCAGTTCACATTATTGTAATATGCTTCTAACTGCTCACTGTTTCTCCCACACCTACACATCATGTATGTGAATCCAGACTAACCTTGCAAAAATTTACTTCTTTTTGTTATTTTTCTATTCAAGAACCTGCCACAGGCATTTTAAGTGAGAGGAACAAAACTTTCTTCCTGATCTTTCCACTCCTTTGAAAAAGTCCACTCTCAAAACTTTGAGCACCTCCTGCACATAAACATCTCCTTTTTAGCTAATTTCCCATATTCTGCTCTTATACTTTTGAGTATCTCTGAAATGTCCCATTTGGTGTTTCCACCATCCACTTAAAATAACAATACAAAATGATACCCTTAGAATCAGTTCTGTCATGCTTCAACACTGCTGGTGGGAATGCAAACGAGTGCAAACTCTTTGGAAAACAGTGTGGTGATTTCTGAAAAACTAGAAATTGACCTTTCATATGATCCAGCCATCCCCCCACTGGGAATATACCTGGAGGGACTCAAATCATTCTACAAAAAAGACACACATGTTTATTGCAGCATTATTCACAATAGCAAAAACATAGAACCAATCAAGCTGTCCATCAAAGCTGGACTTGATTAAAACAATGTGGTATATATACACAAAGGAATATTATGCAGCCATAAAGAAGGACAAACATATGGACTTTGTAGCAAATTGGATGGATTTAGAGACTATCATACTCAGTGATCTATCACAGAAACAAAGAAGAGAGTACCACATGTTCTGACTCATAGCAATTATCATAATACTGTAAGAAAGGGTTTGGCAGTAGTGGGAAACTGCTGGGGAATGGAGCACACCTCATCAACAAGGGCACCTGCACAATGAACATTTGTATACCTAACCCTGAATTGTACCCCACATCTTTAAAATTTAAAAAAAATATTTAAAAATCAGTTCTCTTTCCTTGCTTGTCAATTTCAGACGGTAGAATTATCATTCTCTCAGCCAACCGGGATGGAAACCTCAAGAATGACTTTTAGTCTCCTTCAGGTGATTCTCCACACTGCCAGGCTAGCTCTCACATCAATTTTTAACCTGTTTGCAGGGTAGATCTACAGACCAGATCTCCAAACCAATCTGTGCATACCCTAAGCCCACAACCTCTAACTTCTGTTCTTTTCATTGTTGGGAGGTAGAGGAAAACAGATTTGTTTAGGTGATCATGGCAAGTTTTAATGTAGGCAGAGACTCGAACAGGGAAACAGAAGACAGAAATCTTAGCATAAAGTGACGTGGCATAGACTTGTGGGAGTGAAAAGAAGAGAAACAGATTTTCATAAAAGATATTCGGAGGTAAACTGACCATTGTTCATGGGACATGAAGGAACAAGGAGAATCCAAGTTTTTGAATTTAAGTATTAGAAAATGGTGGTGCTATTGAGACCCAGGAGAGAAAAATAGTTCAGAAGAGAAATGAATAAAATGAAACACCAGTGAAAAAAGCAGTTAAAGGGCGAGAGAAGCCTTAGGTGTGTAGACAAATAATGATTATTCACGCCTCTTTCTCTTGCTTAATTTATTTCTAAGATACATTTCTTCCACTCCCAAACCAGGTTTTGAGTTCATTTGTCTAACTTAAGTCCATTTTATAGCAGTGTAGGGTGAGGAAAGCTTGGAAGCATGAGAATGTTTAATGCGCTCATTGAAAGCATGAGAATGTTTAATGCGTTTATTTTGGAAAAAGCCTATTTTTGGTGGAAAATTTGACATTATTAGGTTTTGAAGTTATCTGTAAACCAAACCCTATAGGAGTAGAAAAAGAAACAGTATGTCTGCCATTTCACCAATTAATTTGGTTATATCTAAAGAGTAATTTCTATTTCTGATTGAAGTTTTGATTTTAATTAAAAATTCACTTTGAGAAAAATAATGGAACTCAAACCTTAAAACCACCAAATTCTTTTTTTTTTTTTTTTTGAGTTGGAGCCTCACTCTGTCGCCCGACTGGAGTGCAGAGGCCGCTCCCGGCCACCACAGCCTCAACCTGTGGGCTCCGGCGATCCTTCCACCTCAGCCTTCCAAGTACCTGGAACTATAGGCGTGTGCTACCACGCCCGGCTAGTTTTTTGATTTATTGTAAAGATGAGGTCTCACCAAGTTGCCCAGGCGGGTCTCAAACCCGCGGGCTCAGGTAATCCACTCACCTCAGCCTCCCAAGATGCGGGATTACAGGCTGAGTGAGTTGGAGTCTCACTCTGTCGCCCAGACTGGAGCGAAGTGGCACGTTCCCGGCCACAATAGCCTCGACCTGCTGGGCTCCGGCGATTCTTCCCCCTCAGCCTTGCAAGTAGCCGAATTATAGGCACGCAGTAGCACACCTGGTTGTTTTTTGATTTATGGTAGACATGAGGTCTCAAGCCAAGTTGCCCAGGCGGGTCTCGAACCCCTGGGCTCAGGCAATCCACTCGCCTCGGCCTCCCAAAGTCCTGGGATTACAGGCTAAGCCACCGAGCCCGGCCCAAACCACCAAATTCTTATTATATGTCATGGTAAATGCAAATATGAAAACCCAAGAGTGGGACCTCTGACCTGAAGCGACTTCTGAGAGAGATCTGCATTTCCTGATGTAAGGGATCCAAAAGCGTCAATGAGGCCATTGTTCTGGGCTTCATCTGAAGCATAATAATGACTTCCTCCTAAAATGAACATGCATTAGTTAGATTGCTTTCCAGAAAATAAATAATTATTATATTTTAGTGGTTAAAAAGGTAATAATCTAAACAAAATTATAATTTCAGTGTGTTGCTAAAACAGACCAAAATCACATAGTTGTAAAGATTAACTCTGTAATGTTCATTTTAAAATATCACAAGTAGGTGAAAGCTACCATAATACCTCAGAACTGAAATCTTAGCTAGCTGAAATGCACCAAATAACTGTAGAAGATGAAAGATATTAGAATTCCCTCTGTTGAAACTCCAGATTTTACATACTCTTAAGTGAACTATTCATTTTAATTTAAGATACAGTTCTAATTAAGTTGGCTTTCAGATTTTCCAGTCAGAGTAGATCAAAATCAGAACATTAGAAAGATTAAAGAGCTGCTATATTTAGCTATCTTAGCAATAGCTGGCAATGAGAAGATAGAAAAATAGAAATCAATAGCGATAAAAGTGTACTACTTTCAAGGGGCTACTTGGAACAGAAATAAATTTTACAATGGCTATAACAGCACTTTGAAATGATGGGAGTTTCTGCAATTAAACATTAAGAAGCACGTTTACTCTCCTTACTTATCAATTTCTGACAGGAGAATTATCATTCTCTCAGTCAACCAGGATGGAAACCTCAGAAATGACTTTTAATCTCCTTCAGGTGATTTTCCGCATTGCAAGGCTAGATCTCACATCAAGTTTTAACCTATGCAGGGTAAATCTACAGATCCATATAATGTGGTACCATTTGATGATAATTCAACACAGAAATTGATATTCATGTTATACATTCTGTGTCCTCTGCTATGTTTAAGAAAGTATTAGAAACATATAATCTGTTTTCATCACATGAGTCTAAAGTAATAGCTACCATAGTGAATGTTTATGTTAAAACTTGGTTGTTATTTAGATCTTTTCAGCTTGAGCTTCTGTTAATCACCCACGCCCACTCACAGACAATACTATGGCCTCATGGATTTTTCACCATTCCTGCCATGGGCCTTGCATTGTCATCCCAACATGATTTTTTTTTTCTTTCCTTCAGGACCTTTTTGTTATTTTCACTCATGATCTTTTATTACCATTTGCTTTTCTTCCCAGAGAAATTCAACACCTTGTTTAAGGTCCCACTCAGAAGTCACGTCACCTCTCACGCCTTCTTTCCCTGACTCTATACAACCCTGGGAAAGTTAGTGGCTTCATCTGCTCACATAGAACTTTATTCTTCTGTAATCTTCCTGTTATGAAGGAATGTTTCTGACGATGTCATTTAATTAGCAGTTTCATTTGTCTCTCCAGTCAATCAGACTCTTGATTGTCACGAGAAGAGAGCTTGGGCCTGGTTTGACTCTGGTATCTAGCTCCTGGCACAGCGCCTGCGGGGTAGTAGCTTTGGAGGAGTGGTTGAATTGTCAACCTCTACATTTATGCCTTGCTGCCAGAGGACTGGAATATATAGACCATGTTTTACCTGTCACATTGCTCATCTCTATCACTGCTTGGTCAGCAGATTCTCCCAAAGCAATAAAATGAACGATGGCTCCACTTTGTTTCACTTCCTCAATACAAGACTTTGCGGTGTTATCTTCCCCATCAGTCAGCAGAACGATTTCCGAACCATCTAGCTGAGAGTATAGCTTTCTAATCACCTGCAAACATAATTCAGAGCACAGTTACCTTCAGCTGTTCCTAGATCAAATAGACCAAAAAGAAATTTTTTAAAAATTACAGAGAAAATAAACACAAATATACAGAATAAAAGAACCTCTGTTTTAAAAAAATAGGATTTCCATACTCAGTAATCTATCATGGAAACAAAGAACAGAGTACCATGTCTTCTCACTCATAAGCAGACCTCGAACGATTATCATAGGCCAGGCACGGTGGCTCAAGTCTATAATTCCAGCATTTTGAGAGACTGAGGTGAGAGGATTGCCTGAGCCCATTGGTTGGAGACCAGCCTGGGCTGCTTGGCGAGATCTCATCTCTACAATTAAAAAAAAATTGGCTAATTAGCTGGGCATGGTGGCACATGCCTGTGGTTCCGGCTACTTGGAAGGCTGAGGCAGAAGGATCTCCTGAGCCAGCAGGTCAAGGCTGCAGTGGCCATAAGCATGCCATTGCATTCCAGCCTGAGCAACAGAGTGAGACTCCAACTCAGAAAAAAAACAAAGAACAATTATCATAATACTATAAGAAAGGGATTGGCAGTAGTGGAAAACTGCCAGGAGAGGGAGGGACACACCTCATCAACAAGGGTACTTGCATGATGAACATTTGTATACCTAACCCTAAATTGTACCCCACATCTTTAAAATAAAGAAAAAAGAATAAAATTATAAATCATCACATGTTGAAATTTAAAATAAAATCAAACAAAATAATAGGATTTCCAATCAACAATCCTAGGGATAAGTTAAACATGAACTTTTTTTCTGACCACCCCCCTCACTCCCAACCCCCACCGCCACTGTAACAAAGGAATGAAGTTAGGTGGTACCAGGCTTTGGAAAATCATGCCTAGACTAAATGACAGTGACAACTCAACCTGGGAGACTCAGGTAAACCAGTCGCCAAAAGTGTAATTGCAGTAGGTGGCATTAAGGCATTAAATATTATTTTTGTTTTCTTTGACTGAACTACCCTCTGATAGACAAGGCTTCTGTGTATAAAGTCTGGTTCTTGAACAGCTAGATGCGTTAAGAATCTACTTCAACATAAAGAAGTCAGTGATTACAAATTAGGAAACCCTCAGTAAGCTTATAAATAAAAGACATGGGAAGTTTGAAGCATGTTGAGGTTAGGGACCGTGCTATGTAATTTAAATTTACTTCTCTTTTTATTTTTTAGTTGGAGTCTCACTCCATCGTCCAGGATGGAGTGTAGTGGCATGCTCACGGCCACCCCAGCATCAACCTGCTGGGCTCAGGTGATCCTTCCTCAACCTTCCAAATAGCCGGAACTACAGGTACGCACTACCACACCTGGCTAATTTTTTTATTTATTTTAGAGATGAGGTCTCACCAAGTTGCCCAGGCTGTTCTTGAACCTGTGGGCTCAGGCAATCCTCTCATCTTGGCCTCCCAAAGTGCTGTAAATTTACTTCTAATAGTAACTGGCACAGAGCTAAACATATTAATGATGCTCAAAGAACACATGAATTATATTTATTGAGCTCAATCTGCAGATTGAATCCCTTTTTTATATGCAAAACCGTTTGAAATTCAAAGTTTTGAATCTAGGTGCCTACAAGAGGACAAAGAGAACTTAGCTCAGGATAGCAACTGCACTTCATTTTCTCTGACAGCTTTAATTGGTAGTGGCTTCTAGGAGCACCATTTTGAGAAATTGCATCTAGACCAAGGGGCAAAAAATACAGGATTATCAACGACTTTCTTGGGCATGGGGGTAAGTGTGTATAGATTTACAGAAGAGGGTTTGAAATGTAGAAATCCCTAAGAAAGCTAGTGTCAGGGGAAAGATTGACCAGCCTCATTACCAGTATTACATATTTTGAAGTAAAGAATGACCACTATATAAATCACAATAAAAGGGAATTATGCTCTGACAGGCATTGAAACCAAACTGAAAAATAGGAAATGCTTTTATATATTTATGGCATTTCCAGCATTCTTATCACACTCCTCCCACAAATTTGAGGGCAAAATGTAGATCTAAAGATGCGGTGGTTCTCTGCCCTTCACCTCTCCTTCTCTTGTATTAGTTATTTTTTATTTTTATTTTTTGAGACAGGATCTCACTCTGTCACCCAGGATGGAGTGCGGTGGCACGATCATGGCTCACTGCAGACTCGAACTCCTGGGCACAAGTGATCCTCCTGCCTCAGTCGCCTGGCTAATTTTGTATTAGTTATTCACTGAGCACTTACAATGTGTCAGTCACTAGACTGGGGATTAAGTAGGAACTACATTCCTGCCATGGAAATAATTGAGTTCAATTTAATAATATGTATTGAGCTTTGTGTCAGAGACTGAGGAGTTACAGAGAGAGGAGCAAACAAAGACAAAACTAATATACATATGGCAGAATATTCTATAATTTAAGAGAGATGACAAAATATTACAGTGCTACCATTAACTGAACATTTACCATATGTTAACTATATTTTCTGCATTATGTAACTTAATCTAAGTCCAAGCTCCCAAATTGTCTCACTATTACCACCCTTACTCCCTACAATTGATATTGTTTAGGAGTCATCTTCTTAAAACATAAATTTTTCATCCATCTCTGATACTTGAAACCCTTCAGTAGCTTTCTGTTGTGCTTGAAACAAAATACGAGCCTCTGAAATTTTTGGAAGCTTCGAAAGGTCTATCTGTTGTCTACCTCTGCAAACACATTTCATACCTTCCTCCTTGCCAAGCTCTACTATCAATAACTTCTGTCATTTCTTAGAATAATCCAATTCTTTCCCTCCTTTCCCAAGGAGCTTTGCAGTTTCTGCCTGAACCACTGGCTCCTTCTCATCCTTCACAAGTTAGCTTAAATGACAACTTTTAACCCTTTATCTTTTTTTTTTTTTAAAGTGCTACTCACTGCTGCATTCATTTAATTTTACATGACATGCTCTTTGAGGCTGAAGCAAATCTGGTTTTCAATGTGAAAATAAAATGAAAACTGTTCTTGGAGTTATTTCTAAACAGAATGTGCCTCTAATCCTAATGAGAATTACAAATGAGGTAGAGGAGGAGGAAGAGGGAATTGCCAAATTTTGTAAGTCTCTCTCTCTCTCTCTTTAAATCTTGAGGTAAACATTATAGCTGCAAGCACCAGGGGCAAATATCCTCGGGTTAAATAGGGAAGAGATTAAAGGTCATGGAGACATCTCTGCCTAACATAATTTCCCTCCTGTCCTGGTTACTGTATCACGTCATCCAGTTTGGTTTCTCCCCAATCCTATCTCCACAATCTGCAACTGTGTTTTAAATTTAATTCTGTACTATCTGTTCCCCACTATGTAGAATGCACCACAAGAGTGAAAAAGCTTTGCTTGGCACATAACAGGTAGTCAATAAACATATGTTGAATAAATTAAAACATGAGCAACCCTATGAGCTGGTTTGTGTTATCCCATTTTACTGATGAAGTAACTGGGGACCAGCGAGGTTAAGAATCATGCTTAGGGTCACAAAACGAATAAATGACACGTGTGATTTAAATGCAGCCTACATACTGCAGATCTATACTAAGATGTCATGCAATTCATGAAAGAGAAAGATTCGGTAGGGTTGGGGGTAAAAGGAAAGTCACATAAAGAAGAAAGGATTTTGAAGGATGGGTGGAATTTTAACTTGCAGAGATGGGAAAAAAAAGAAGTATTTTACACTGAGAGATTGCATGTGCAAGAAAGACACAGAGGCATTAGTATACAGTGGCCTTGGAGAACAATGTGTGTGGTAAAGGTTTGGAGGATAGAGCATCAGGAGGGGAGAACTGAAAAAATAAGGCAGGAAACACAGGTGAGGGTTATTACATTGGGCAGGGGAGACTTTTCAGGAATATCAGACTGAGGATATTAGGCTGAATTTTATAGACTGAAGAAACAGTGATGGCTTCTAAGCAGGAAAATGACATAATTGATATTCATTATGAGGTCAAGATGACAATTTGGCTAAAAATAAGATTCATAATAAATGTTATTGTGTCCCAAAAGACTGAAATGTTAGCCTAAGTTTCATAGCTAATAAGTAGCACACTCCGTACTCTGATGTCAGAGTCCATGCTTTGACTTGTATGACTTACTCTAAATGTGACAGACAGTCCCTACTACAGTTGCTGTCATAGGTAAACAGTTTGCCTTAACTGAATGTTACAGAAACCAGACAAGAACTGGCCCAAAGTGGAATCATACTATGTAACTTGGTAAGAATTTTCTATAAACAGTAATTAGTGTTGTTAAAGAAAATAGCTATATTTTCAATGGATAAAATTGAAAAATATAGTTGTGTGGAAAATGGGATACACGTAGTATAGTAAGGAGCACAGCCTGCCCCAGAAGTTGATGGCTTTTGCACCAAGCACAGTTATTTCACTAACATTTATCGAGTGTTGACTATTGCATGGTAACAAGACAGCAAAGTCCCTGACCTCACTGGACTTGTAAGCTGGTGGCACTTTTATAGTCATTTATTCACCGACAGTTTATTTGTTGATTTGCTGGTCTATTAAAAAAATCATTGAGTGAATTTTTTCCTTGTGCTTAGTTTTGTGCATTTTAGAATTCATCGTGTTTAAATTAGGCAGCGACTATGTGCAACATCACTTAACATAAAAATGTCCTGAAAACAACGAGAAAGGAACAACGTATATTTGCAGCACGATTTTCACCTGAAATGCAGATCTAATTCCAGAGCAGATGGAAGTTCCTCCCTGAGCTTTTGTAGGCAACCTCTCCAGGAGTTGGTTTCTTTCCTTGCTGCTTATTATTTGGATTAGCTCATTTTTAACACTAGCAATGCTGTCAAAGTGAACCATCCCCACCCAAGATCCATTTTCAACAGTCTGCAGCAGGAAGTGTTTTGCTGCTTGATTCATCCTATTCAAGCGGTCCGAAACCTGCATAAAAGATAAGAAAAACAACCAAGTTGTTTTTGACTGGAAGATAATAGCAGATCGCATAAAATGAGTGAGCAGAATTTATCAATAAGAGTTTTCTATGAAGGCATTGGCAGTGGTGGGAAACTGCCAGGGGAGGCTGGTGGCAGGACTGGCAGTAGTGGGAAACTGCCAGGGAAGGTGGAGACATACCTCATCAACAAGGGTTCCTACATAAATGAACATTTATATACCTAATCCTGAATTTTACCCCATATAATTAAAATACAAAATTAAAAAAAAAATAATTTTCTATGAATAGTAATTGGTGTTATCAAGAAAGTGGTTATATTTCTTCAATTCTATTGAAGGTATTGTGATTGATATATTTACTATAAATATGAATATAGTAAATATGTTCAATTTTATTGGAATTTAAATTGAAAATTGAAAAATATAGTTGTGTGTCTTTGGGGACACATATAGTGTAGCAAGGTGCACAGGCTTTTAACTAGAGGTGACTCTTGGCTGCTAAGTACCCAAGTCAGAGGCAGAAGGTAGAGTGGGGATTGAGGTGGCATTGGCCTTGATGATTCCCATCTTAGAGACTCGCTACTCCTGAGAGCTTTTGTGCCTGTTGTCTTCAGATGATACCATATCCCAGAGCCTACAAATCAAACTAGGCTATCCAGGACTCTAACCAGAGACCTTGAATCACTCCATCTGCTGGGGACGAGACTGCCCAAAAGGTAGAACTTACCCAAGCTTCATCAAAATTCTGAGAGGCCAAGTTCCTGTCTCACCCTTTCCCTCTTCTGCTCCTAACTTCTCCAGTTTCTTTTTCACCAATGAGTTAATAGGAATTGGCTCTTTGGCAAGTTAGCGGACACACATTCCTCTTTCCTGGTTGATTTTCTAGGATGTAAGCTTCTTAACGCCTATCTTCTCCAGTCTTTATCACCACATTGATCTGTGGTACTCCCCCAACCCAACTTACACCCAAATTTCCTTCTGAACTTCCTGAACCAAATCACAATGAGAAACTTCTCCTACACATCTCCCCATATTCTAGGGCTCTCTCCACTACCTTGCTTTACCTTTAAACCTGGACATACCTACACCCTGTCTTGGAAAGGATGCTCGTTTTCCTCCATTCAGACACCTCATCTCTTCTCTGTGACAATTCCTAGACCACTTGTCTGGGCCAATGGCTAGCACTCTGCTGCCCTCTCCGAAGCCCTGTGTTCCTGTGGCTCATTTCATTCAGATGTATCATTCTCTGCCCTTTTTAATGCCCCCTCCACCTCTTCATTTGCTGAAGACCTTATTTCTGTTCTTTCTTCCGTCTCAAATGTGCCAGGCTTCTAGTTCCTTCTCGCATTACATGAGCTTGTTCGTAGTTCATTCATTTCAGCAGATATTTATTGATCACCCCTACGTCATGAACTCTGTTCTAGGCAATGGTGATACAAAGATGAGTAAGATATGATTCCAAGTCATAAAGGACCTCCTAGTCTAGTGGAAGAGAAATGTATAATATCAATATACTATACAGTAATAGAAGTCTGCACAGGGCAGTTTTGGGAATCAGTAGTAGGGCCTTAGCCAGCCTAGACACTCAGCCCAGCTCCTGGAGCAAGTGATTGGGATTAGGTTTTTAAATTATATTGGTATCTTTCTTTTAGTGCAATATTTGGCTGCAATATCTTGAAGTCATGATCATAGGCGATGACGGTACTTCATGTCGCCATGAAATTTACAACAATCCGGGTCCAGAAAAAAGGAACTTACTGACATGCTTCCAGACTTATCAAGAACCAAGCACACAGTTCTTTGACTGATCCTCAGCAGTGAGAAGGCAGGTGGAGGGGGTGGTGCCTCCATAGGTATGGTGTTTTTGAGATCCTCAGAATTGCTGATTACTTCCCATGTACTTCTGAAATTGCACTTGATATTTTGTAGGCTTGGAGCTTCTCGGTTATGGTTTTTTTCATTACAAAATTCAAAGACCTAAAATGTAAATTAAAATGATTGGAAAAATAATTGTAATATACTATGCGTTAAAATCTTACCACAAACCTGAAAAAATCAAAATATATTCTGAAAATATGTTGTTTATTGAGTGAAATATGATTCACTGAGAATCAATATTATGGTAAGGTAGGTTTACCACAGTAATCAGAATGGTAATAATAATAATAAGTAACATGAATTCAGCACTTACTATGTGTTAGCCAATGTTCAAAGAACTCCATATCAATATATTTAATAGGTCACCTGGACAGAGGTTTTAAAAACATGACAGTATGTCTTTTGATTATAAATTCTGAAAGTAATTCTCAACATACTTACAGAATCAATACTTTGCATAAACATTATGGATGCTGTTTCTGTTTGCACGTTATGGAGGAAGAATTGACAATCTTTTTCATATAGTTTTGTTGTAGAATTAGTTCTGCATGTTCTAGTAACACAGCTGTCTCCTTGACACTTATGAACTCTATTTATACCAGAGATACCAGAGGAACACCTGAAAATATATGACAGTTACTTTTGGAGACATCTTAATCAATAACACTTATAAAAATCTTAAATGGTTCTATTCATGATGACCTTTGTATCAAGATGTTTATTTTTGTGTGTACCATGTACTTCCTATTCTTTTTTTTTTTTTTTTTTTTTGAGTTGGAGTCTCACTCTGTTGCCCAGGCTGGAGTGCAGTGGCTATTCTCATGGCCACCGCAGCCTCGGCCTGCAGGGTTTAGCAATCCTTCTGCCTCAGCATTCCAAGTAGCTGGAACTACAGATGCATGCCACCATGCCCGGTTGGTTTTTGTGATTCATTGTAGAGACAAGGTCTCACCAAGTTGCCCAGGCTGTATACTTCCTATTCTAACAGCAAAGTTTAAGGGTTCCAGTCAAAGTCATTACCTATTTTTCAAGAAATTCTAGAGTTAAATTTGAAGTGGGATCTCCAGATATACACAGTAGTTAAGTTGTCTGTTGATATTAAAACTGTTAGTCTTCTGCTTAGACATCTCTCCTGCTGCCTTGTGGTGGTTCATATGCTGCAGACACCTGGACGTGGGAACTTGTAAAACCCTTTACTCTGAGTACCACTTTAGCTTAAAGTTCTTTGTAGATTATTTTTCAAAGAAGATATTCCCAAAAGAATGGGACATGGTATGACTTTAAGTGTTTTGATTATTCAAGGAATATTTTATTCAGAGGGAAATGTGGTTGGAAGCAAAGATAAAGTGTTGCCAAAAAGGATGGTAGAATAAAGAATGATGAAGACATTTTAGATGTTTTATTGTCTGGAATTGGCCACAGATGGCAATGATTACAATAAATATGTTGGAATGTGGCATATTGCATATTTTCAAGAGGCTTCTAGTTAAAGTTCAGGAAGTGATAATAGTTTTTATTCGGTCATTTAGGGAGGCTTCTAAATATGACCATGCTTCTATTGCCGCCAGACTAGGTAGACGATGATGAAGCTATGATGAATATTCTGCAGCCAAGATTAGACATTTAGGGGGAATATGACATAAATAATGCAATAAATGTAATGATCTTTAATATATGTGCCTGAGAATTGGTGCATGGAGGCGGAGGAAGGACCTTGATTGAAATCATGCACCTTCCAGTTTGCACATTAGTGACATGTCCCTGGCCTCAGCAGGACATCTAACATCGATGAGGCCAATGGCACCCAATTTTAATTTTAAGCCAATTCTCCCCAACTATTTTGCTCTTTTAATCTCAGAATCAAAAGCATAGTCTATTGTTAACTGTGATGCTAGATGAGTATTTTTAAATGACCTTTATAAATCTCCGAGGACTTCCTGTTTGGCTCCTTGAAGCTGCTTGATTTCTTACATTTAGCACAACTTAACCATGTGTGTTCATTCTTGTGTAATGTGAGTAACTCTGACCTTATCCCAGCATGTAGTAACTACATTTATGTAGTGCCCAACTTCAGTGAAAGCGAGCTCTGGCAGCTGTGGTAGAGAGGTATAAAATATGTGGAACCGCCAACCAAATGCTTCAAATGAATTTATGTCTCTCTCTCTCTATATATATATATATTTTTTTTTTTGAGTTGGAGTCTCACTCTGTCGCCCAGACTGGAGTGCAGTGGCCGCTCCCGGCCACCGCAGCCTCCACCTGCTGGGCTCCGGCGATCCTTCCGCCTCAGCCTTCCGAGTAGCCAGAATTACAGGCATGCGTTACCACACCTGGC
>NW_007248225.1:118016-146907 GCF_000164805.1 Carlito syrichta
CCACTGCACTCCAGTCTGGGCGACCGAGTGAGACTCCAACTCAAAAAAAATAAAAAAATTAAAAAAATAAAAAATAAAATAAATAAAAGCATAGTTTTGTGACATAGCATCTATTGTCTGCATTGGGAAAAAACGAGTGATTGTCATTTGAAATAAATCAAAATAGGAAAAATAAGAACAGTTAAAAGCCTAAAGTCAGTTTAGATAATTTAATTCGCCATGCCTTGTTGCTTCAATTTTTTTTGACTTCGAGCTGTAGAAAGGCTGATCTTCGTTGTACTCATCAAACACTCCCCACCGGAGATGCGCCCACTCGTGGACAAACAGTCTACCTGAAAAAGCATTTGAAATATACAACCACAATTCAAATGACAGTTTTTGTATCTCAAACATATTAAAAAGCTTTCCTTTCAAGCACAAAATACATTTGGACTTAGGTTTTGAACAGTTGCCAACATTTATATTTTGGTTTATAAAAAAGTGCGTTGTGTTAAATTACATTGTATTGTTATACTATGTGGTATAGTATCTTCTTATTCTACAATGTGGTAAACCAATAAAGTGTTAATGGACTATTTGCTATGCATTGTGGACTGTGATTTGTATTTTGGTTCTTAGAAGTAAAAAATCTTGGGTATTAAATGATTTATGGCTCTCCAAATCTTAGCCAACAAAATCAGATATGCCATCTGTATGTGGTACTAACATACCATTGGGATGCAATTAGGGAAAAAAAAATGTTTAAAAATTCTCCTTATGTAGTTGATTATTTTAAAAAATTGAGAAACACTGTTGTGGACCATATATAATTTGGGGGATGTCAAAATGAAGTGATTCATTTGTGGCATTTAGCACATATAAGCAGTAATTATATAAAACTGTTATCATTAATTATATTTATATTCAATGCAATACTAGGTATTTAGAAATAAAAAGATGCGTGACTTGGAGAAGTTTTGAGAGAGGGAGTTAGAATAAATTTTTTTTTCATAAGAATTTCAGGGTGAATGGAAGAATAAAGGTAAATCCACAGCTTAAGATGCAAAAAGAAGCAAGCAGAACTTTTGTGTTAGCAATGTTGGGAAAAACTTCAGAGGAAACAGAAATGAAGAAGAGATTAGAAATAAAGTCTGTTCTGCTACAGTGTGTAGTCCGGTAGCTCAAACTACCTGAAATGATATCTGAAAATTGGGGGGAAATACCTGTGTTATGAAGGATTCATGTTTCTTCTTTAGTTCCTTGCTACTCTAAATGTAGTCCTGGACCAACACCATCGGCATTACCTGGGAGCTTGTCAGAAATACAGAATCTTCAGCCCACTCTCTACCTCCTGAATCAGAATCTGCATGTTAATGAGATTCCTAAGTTATTCCTCTGAACATTAACCTTTAAAAACATAGTTAGGCTGGGCAAGGTGGCTCACGCCTTTAATCCCAGCACTTTGGGAGGCAGAGATGAGAGGATTGCCTGAACCCACAGGTTTGAGACCAGCCTGGACAACTTGGTGACACCTTATCTCTACAATGAATCAAAAAGAAAAGAAAGAAAGAAATTAGCTGGGCAGGGTGGCATATGCCTGTAATTCCAGCTACTTGGAAGGCTGAGATGGAGAATCACCTGGGCCCAGCACATTGAGACTGTGGTGGCCGTGAGCATGCCACTGCACTCCAGCCTGGGTGACGGAGTGAGACTCCAACTCAAAAACAAAGCCAAAAAACAAACAAATTTAAAAAAACCCCAAACAAAAACAAAAATCGCTAGTTTAAGTTTTCCCAGGCCAATGGAACCAGATTGGTGGGAGTAGAATTATAATGTTTAGTATGGCAGGAAAAATCCCTCATATCAACTACTGCAGTAGGGATTTGATGAATTTTAAGACAATTTAAAACTCCTTATACGTGGCTCTCTTCTTAGAGAGGTTCACTCTCAGTCTTCCTTCTGTCTCAGGTTGTCCTGCCTCCTGTATGCACCGTAAAAGCAGCCCCTTTGACATAGCATTCCAGTCCCACCTACATTGTCTCATTTCAAGCTAGCCCGGTTCTCATTTCTAATAGTATTTCACCGTGTGTGTGCGCGCGCGCGCACGTGTGTGCGTGTGTGTGCTTTTAATATGTGCTATGCATTCTCCAGCCAACCTGAATTACTGCCTAGGTCTTCCAAATGATCTTTTAGGCACCTATTATTGTTGTTATCGTTATTATTACAAAATTGTGTAATTTTGAGAGCTGTCTTCCTGATCTTGTTTTTCCAAAAGTCATATTGTTTTTAGGACATGGTTTGTAGGATGTAAGTCTTTTCACAAGCACATCTGTCACATTGTGGAAGAAAGATCTGTCTAAGAGGAAGTGGGGGACTGTCAGTAATATAATATAAAACGTGTGGGATATGGGAAAAGTTCGAGAACTCAGATAGGGACACTGACCTTCTAAATTGGAGGAGCCTTCCTTTTCTAAAACAGGTGGAGGTAGAGGAGGTGTAGGTGGTAACGAGTTTGAAAATAGGGAGAAAGAACATAGAGGCCTCCGTTTTCTCAATCAGGGCTTTGATTGATGGGATTGAGAAGAGTAGCTAGAGATTCTGAGGAAAATACTAGATGTTTTAGAACAGCTGCTATAGGAAATGACAAAGGAAGTTGAGAAGAGTCAAGCGGAAATATTGTTGGGTAGCTTTGAGAGTTTCACTGAGCTTGGAAAATGTGCTTTTGTAATAATGTCAATTAGCTTTATAATTTTCTTCAGCAGTCTTGGAAACATAACAGAAGCCAAAAATAAAATGGCTGAATAATTCAATATCAGTACTGGGGATTTAGTCAATGGATTGAAATGTAAGAATAAGAGTGATGAGGGAATGGAACTATTTATATTTGTAGTTGAAATGACTGACTTTGTTGGGCATGCCAAGTAGAAAAGAAAGTGTAGTTTACAGGGCACAAAGATGAGAGGTGCTGAGGAGAACAAACACGGTCAGGATAACAGATGGGGAGAGGTAAGATTGGGATGGGAAGAGATGATGGAGCATTCAAGATGGGAGTGGGAAATCAGTTCAGGTAATGATGGGGACCAGGGCTCACCGAGTGTTTGGCAGAGACGAGAGACATAATGAGTGAGCAATGAACAGGGAATAGAAGACGGGGGGTGATTCTGGAGTAGGGGGATTCAGGAAGGTTTTCATTGAGTAGCAACACGTATGTAGACTCTCTTTTGACAATGATCTGTATTTTTATCTGTGAAATAATGTGCTTTAGTTTGGATAAATGATATTAATGTTTAGATTGAACTAGATGAAATTACCACTTTATGGGTCAAAATGATTAATTATAGACAATTTCATCTGTTTCAACCAAATAGGTTAATAATATCAGCCTATGAGTGTTTTCTCTTGACCAGTAACAGGCATCATGTCTCTTTCCAGTTTGCTACACATTTGGCTTCTATGGGGCTTGCATGTGATTTGTTAATATCCAGCTATGGAGAACTGTTACATGGACAAACAAAAATAAACATCTAAAGAGTCTGCCTTAGAAAAAGTATTTATTAGTGCTGCTCTCTGTGTTCAAATTTTTTGTAGACACTGTACTGAGTACATTTATCTGGATTATCAGTTTAATGTAGAACAAATATTTTATAAGGTATAAACCTCTTTATTCACCCTTTTAGGGTCTAAGCACAGAGAGAGCACACACACCCAGCTAATAAGTAGGGGTGCCAGATCTGATATGAGGTACTCTGGCTCAACAGTCTACAGACTTGGCCTGGGCACAGAGCTGCATGGTGCAATCATTGTGAAATTATGTATTAACCAAAATTCCTACCTGATGGCCCATATTCATTTTGTTTTTTTCCAAGTACAAAGTCAGGGGTGAAATGAATGTATTCTCCTTTCTCTTCACATTCTGTGAACTGCCTGGTGTATGGCTCATCTCTCCCTGGGAGGGTGGGTAGTGCAACTATAACATCAGCCTGTGAACATTTATAGAGATTGTTAAGTCATCAAAAATAGAAATGACAATATTCAGCTAGAAACAATCAATTTGTGGATAAACTGGGGAGCATCAAAAATATGATTTTTTAAAAGAAGATTTCTTGACACTTACATGTTTGTAGTTTTCATGTTTTGGCCTTTTATATTGAGGATTTTCCTTCCAAGACTCAGGAATTAATATAGATACATTTTTGAAAAAAAGCCTTTTTTCTGTGGCTTCAAACAGGTAAGTAGAAGCTGTTGTCACCATATCCTATTATTAAGGAAAAGAAATATGTGAGGATGGCCAAGGGAGAGTGAACTCAATGAGCAGGGGTTTGTACCAGGCATTTCCCTACTTAACGAAAAAGCAACCAATTGATGAGCTGAGTCTCTGCCTCCCTATTCCAACTCTGACCCCTGTCAATCCCAAACTATCCCTTAATCCTGCACATTGAAAGCCTCTATAGTCTTCTAGAATCCTGCCTCAAAAGCAAATGCTTGTACTTGGCTTTGATTACTGTCGAGTTGTACATGGACTCTGGAGTCATTAACTTGATTCCAAAGCTGGTATTAGCATGTTCTGGGTTGATTTACATAATAATTTGAAGCTCAGTTTCCTTTAATGGACTATTGCTACCTATCTGTGTGGTTGGCATAAAGATAGAATCAGTTATAAAGTACTCTACACATAGGCAATCCTAGAACTGTTTCATATCATTACGGTCTGTCAGAAATATTAAATAGAGAACAGCCTTCGTTGATGCAAGCTGGGAGGAGAGTCTATAGGAATGGATCATAAAATAGGTTTCCATTAACCACCCTACCTCTAGGAGAGGCAACTGGGTTGGGAACCTGGGGGGTTGGGTGATGGAAAAATCCATAGTAGAGGCAAAATTTTGACCCCAGAACTGTTACTCTGCCACCAAGCTGAAAATAACATCATTAATATTCAGAATGTATGATCCCAGATAGAATGACTCATAAGATAAATAGTCCCTCTCTAGAGCTTACTATCTAGGATGGGAAATATATGGGTGAAAGGCACTTAGTGGTTGATTCTCTTTTTTTTTTTTTTTGAGTTGGAGTCTCACTCTGTCGCCCAGACTGGAGTGCAGTGACCACTCCCAGCCATCGCAGCCTCAACCTGCTGGGCTCTGGTAATCCTTCCGCTTCAGCCTTCCAAGTAGCTGGAACTACAGGCGTGCGCTACCATGCCCAGCTGATTTTTGATTTATTGTAGAGATGAGGTCTTGCCAAGTTGCCCAGGCGGGTCTCGAATCCGGGACTCAGGCAATCCACTCACCTCAGCCTCCCAAAGCACGGGATTACAGGCTGAGCCACCGAGCCTGGCTTAGTGGTTGATTCTCTGTGATCATGACCGTAACTGAGGAGTCCTCCTGGGTGCTGGCTGATGATGTCAACCTCTGCATCTTGCTGAAAACATTCCAGTCTCTAGTGTTTTCTTCAAGGAAGGCTCCTCCTTGACATTTCCTGATTGAACACAAGCCCACAATAGAACTGTTCTTCTTCAGGAATTCTAGGAATCTTTTCTTGATTCTCTTTAAGAGGGTCCAGTGTGCTGATTCATAAGTACTGCATGCCGTCAGCAGACTCATTGTATTCAGAACCATGGGCCAGAGTTCAGAGAATGGAAGGCCCAGAGGGCTGTCTGGGAATCAGGAAAAGGGCTTTGAAGGGCTCCCAAAGTAGGGTGTAGGTTATTTCAGCACTGACCTAGAGCAGATGAAATAATTGTCCCTTTGTTCCCAAAGGATGCCTCTCCTCTTTTTTGTTTAAAAATATTTAAATCTCAAGCTTTTGTCACCTTCTGCTTGAAGTGATGGCTCTCTAGGCATATGAGACAAGAGCGTGTCTAGTGGTCCAGTTGAGTTATGAATTGAACAAGCAGGCCTGCTGCATATGTTTGTGTGGGTTGTGCATTGTACAACTCCAAGGGATTCCATTTACTTTGCAGTCTCTACGGCCCAGGTTACTGACTTGGACAATCATGTAGTATGTTTTCACATAGTAGAAAGACTTCAGAAGGTTGATTGTCATGTCCTGGGCTATGTTAGGATGGCTTATAATGGTTCCCACAGGCTTTCTAAGCAGAATTCTTATAATATGACTTCTAAATTCCTTCTCAGAATTCCTGTAATATCCTGTTTGGATATTATAGTGACAAATGGTAGCCCCAAGATCCCCTAATCACAACCTGGGTCATGTCCATCAGCTTTTGTTGGGTGTCACCGTGCAGAGGGATACAACAGTGAACATAAGGATTCAGTAATGGAGAAGATTCTGATATCAGGGACAGGGAAAGAATGTACATGGTGCTAACACCAATCTCTATATTACATGGAATATTATAGTTGGAAGAAACATTAGAAATCGGTGTCCTGAGCCGGGCTCGGTGGCTCAGCCTATAATCACGTGCTTTGGGAGGCTGAGATGAGTGAATTGCCTGAGCCCGTGGGTTCGAGACCCACCTGGACACCTTGGCGAGACCTCATCTCTACAATAATTCGAAAAATTAGCCAGGCGTGGTAACGCGTGCCTGTAGTTCCAGCCACTTGGAAGGCTGAGACAGAAGGATCGTCGGAGCCCAGCAGGTCGAGGCTGTGGTGGCCGGGAGTAGCCACTGCACTCCAGTCTGGGCGACAGAGTGAGACTCCAACTCAAAAAGAAAAAAAAAAAGTAAGAAATCAGTGTCCTGGCTGGCTGGGTGTGCTGGGTCATGCCTATAATCCCAGCACTTTGGAAGACCAAGGTTAGAGGATTGTTTGAGTCCAGGAGTTTGAGACCAGCCTGGGCAACATAGCGATACCTTATCTTTACAAAAAAATCAAAAAATTATCCAGGCATGGTCGTGCACTCTTGTAGTCCCAGCCACTTGGGAGGCTGAAGTGAAAGAATCTCCTGAGCCCGGGAAGTCAAGTCTGCAAGGAGCCGTGTTTGTGCCAATGCACTCCAGCCAGGGCGACAGAGTGAGACCCCAACAAAAGAAAGAGAGAAAGAAGGAAATAAATAAATAAATAAGTGTCCTTGGTTTGGTCCTGGAGCCCTTTCTTGCTCTGTCTGCACTTAACCTTTTTATCTCCACCCCAATTTTGTTTTCCTTTTGAGTTGGAGTCTCACTCTGTCACCTAGGCTGGAGTGTAGTGGTACACTCACGGCCACTGCAGCCTCAACCTCCTGGGTTCAGGAGATCCTTCCGCTTCAGCCTTCCAGGTAACTGGAACTATAGGCATGTGCCACCACTCCTGGCTAATTTTTTGATTGATTGTAGAGATGAGGTCGCCTCATGTTGCCCAGGCTGGTCTCGAACCTGTGGGCTCAAGAGATCCTCTAGCCTAGGCCTCTCAAAGTGCTGGGATTACAGGCGAAAGCCACCACACCCAACTTCACCAAAATTTTCATCCTGAATTTAGATTCCTGCCTCCACCTACTTGTATGCTTCACAAGCACCGTTGTCCATTCAAAATGTCCCGGCTCACTCCTGATTTTCCAACTGCCGAGTTTTCTCCACTTTCGTCTTCCCATTCCCAATTGATAATGATTCCATTCTGGCAAAACTCTTGAAGTCTGTCTTGATGGCTATATTGTCTTCCTACCTTTCTCTGCTTTTACACATCTAAATCATCAGGACATTTTTTTCTATGATACTCTCAAAAGATATCCAGAATCACACCACTTTAACGATCTCTCTGACAACCTCTCCATTTCTAGTCACTGTCACTGTTCATCTGCAAGTCTCCTACTTGGGATCCTTCCACACCTATCAGCTGCCACAAAGATGCTACAAGCTGAGTGACAAGTTTCCTCAACATTGCAGTCAGAGTGATCCTAGAACACGCATGAAGGCACAGCCCTTGTCTGCTCAGATCCTTCCAAGGATTCTCATCTCACTCAGAGCACAAGCCAAAGTCTCTTCAGTGTTCTGGGCCCTGACACCTCTCTCACTTCAGCTCACCCTACCCTCCCTTCTTGCTCATTCACAGTCGTTTCCCTGGTCCCATCAAACATGCTGTCACCATGCTCTTCCCATTCCCCGAGTTTTCTCTCACTCATCTGGGGTCTCTGCTCAGATGTCACATCATCAGTGAGGTCTTCTCTGCCCTACGTGAAATGTAATCCACATTCTCCCCTAACCCCGCCTCACCTAACACACCATATGCCCCGTTCCTTATTTGTTTTACTCCACAGTAACCAGCTACCATCTGACCAGTTACTCATTTACTTATTTTTACTAACTGTAGCTCTGAAAAGAATATATACTCCAGGAAGCCAGAAGCTTTAAAAAAAATTTACTGTTCTTCCTCTAGTATGCCATAAGCATTCGGTAAATAATGCTTCAAAGAACAAAGGAGTCTTACTGCTAATTTACAGGTGAAGAGACAGGATCAGGGAGTCCTGTGCCTTGTCTTCCATCTTGTGGTAAGACAGTAGAGAGCCCCATCTAAGACCTTTGTCTCTCTCTGCCCATTGCAACTTTGTCTTTGCTGCAGCATGCTGCTTCTAACTTCCCGGAGCATTCAGAAGTTTCCAATAATTATTAACTATTAACTTTATCTTCTTCATAATTCAAACAGATGAAATCTCATTTCTTAGGACAAAATATTTATAACCTAGTCATCTGAAAAGGAGTTAATACCCAGAATATGGAAGGAACTCAAACAACTCAACAGAAAATAATAACAATAATAAAAATCTGATTACAAATGGGCAAATAATCTGAATTAATATTTCTCATAAGAAGATGTACAAATGCCTGAGAAATATATGAAAAAATGTTCGGTATCACTAATCATCAAGGAAATGCAAATCAAAACCACTATTAGATATCATCTCACCGAAGTTAGAATGACTATTACTGAAAGACCCAAAAAAAAAAAAAAAAAAATGCCTGCAAGGATGTAGAGAAAGGGAACTCATATACTGTTAGTGAGAATTTAATATAGTACAGCCATTACGGAAAACACTATGGAGGTTCCTCAAAACTAAAAACTAAAAATAGAATAGCCGTATGATTCAGCAATCCCACTGCTGAGTATATTTCTAAAGGAAAGGACATCAGTATGTTGAAGAGGTATCTACACCCCCATGTTTATTACAGCACTAATCACAATAGCCAGGATATGGAGTTAACACAAGTGTCCATCACCAGATGGATGGTAAAGAAAGTGTATTTGAAAAAATGAAAACGTCATTTGTGAATTTAAGTGAAATAGCCAGGTACAGAGAGATAAGTACTGCATGTTCTCACTTGCATGTGGAAGCTAAAAAAGTGAGCAGAGAGTAGAATGGTGGGTAGTAGAGGCTGAGAAAGGTGGCAGGAGAGGAAGAATGCAGAGTAGTTGCTTAATGCATACAAAAACACAGTTAGATAGGAAGAATACCTTTTAGTATTCGATAGCATAGTAGGGAAATTATAGTTAACAGTAATTTGTTGTATATTTCAAAACAGCTAGAAGAGAAGAATGCCAATGTTCCCAACACAAAGAAGAGAGAAATGAGGTGATGAATAAACTACCCTGATTTGGTCATTATGCAGTGTTTACATGTATTGAAATATCACTTTGTATCCTGTAAATATGCACAACAATTATGTGTCAATTAACCATAATAATACACATTTGAAAAAATATCTAATTTCTTTCTTACCTTTATTTGATCGATTATCTTTTCATCTTCTGGTACACCAGGATCTATAGCAATGATAATGTCTTCATAACCATTGTTATTCAGCTTAACAAAGGAACTATTTGACCCATGCATCAGATAGAGCACCACGAGGAAAATAGAATCTCTGAATAACCCCATTGTTCCTCTCTGCTCCCTAGTTGTTTCTGGCTCCAGTGCTGGTTTGTGCAAGAGGGCTTTATATCTTCCTTCTCTTCCTGTTCATACACTCATGAAAATGATTAGTGTTGGCTGATTATTGGATGTTGACTGTGTAAAAGTTATCATTACAAATTGTGAAGATATTTGACGTCAATTTGCATAATTGTTTTATTATATGTTATTGCAAAAGTGATGAACAAACAAGATATTTGATCTTTTTATAAAATATATTTTATAAATATTTGTATAAAAGATAAAATTTTCCTCTTGGGACACGTTTTCTAAACTTCCTAATTTGGGGTTAGTTTTCTAAATACAGACATATACTATGTATTTTCTGTAGAGTAGAAATGTGAAAATTAATTTTAAAAAATCAATAATGAAATGAACAGACACCATAATATAATGTTGTCCTTCAGTTTTATGAAGCAATTTATTATTTACATTATTTACAATGGTATAAATAAGGAAAGAGATAAAAGATTATTAAATGTAAATAACACCAAATTAGGTAAGATGGATTTGAGTCTCAAATTACGAATTTTAAAGACTTTAATAAGTTTAGAAAAATGTGATAAAGTCAAATTAGTAAACGTAAAAAAAATTCTACCTAGTAAAGTATGAATAGAATTAGTTTTTATACAGCATATCAAAACCTTTATCTGGTAATTTGCTTGTTACTATTCAGGCAGAATAAATAATATTAATAGTTAACATTGTTTTAGTTCTTATCAGAGCAGAGATTTGCTTTATCCTCACTGCAGCTCTCTAAGGTAAGTATGCATATTATCTTTATGTGTGGAGAAACTGAGACACACAGAGTTTAAATAACTTGCTAAGATCACACAGCTAGTAAATGGCAGTCAGGACCTGAACCCAGCATTTTTACTAAGAGACCATTGACTTAATGCGGTTTTATTAGGCAAGTAATGTAATAAGTGTAATGTAACAAGTTGTAAAAAAAAAGATAAAGGGGGTTAGGGTAGGAGATGTGATGATGAATTAAGAATGTCTTGTTCCAGCAGCAAAAGAGGCCAGGACTCATCAGAAACCCAAAAGAAGACTGAAAATGGAATAAAAGGAAATCTAGATGTAACTTCTTTCACTTAACATAATGACCTCCAGTTCCACCCAGGCTGCTGTAAATGACAGGATTTCATATTTTGTGGTTGTACAGTATTCTACTGTGTATATATACCACTTTTTTTTTTTTTAGTTGGAGTCTCACTCTGTCACCCAGACTGGAGTGCAGTGGCCGCTCCTGGCCACTGCAGCCTCGACCTGCTGGGCTCCGGCGATCCTTCTGCCTCTGCCTTCCAAGAAGCCGGAATTACAGGCATGTGCTACCACGCCCGGCTGATTTTTTGATTTATTGTAGAGATGAAGTCTCGCTGCCCAGGCAGGTCTCGAACCCGTGGGCTCAGGCAATCCACTCACCTCAGTCTCCCAAAGGTGCAGGATTACAGGCTGAGCCACCGAACCCGGTTTATATACCACTTTTCAAAAATCTATTCATCTGCTGATGGACAAAGGTTGATTCCATATCTTGGCTATTGTGAACTAGTACTGCAATAAACATGGAAGAACAGATAATCCTTTTTAAATACTGATTTTCTTTCCTTTGTAAAATTACCCAGTAGTTAGATTGTTGGATCATATGGTAGTTTTATTGATTTATTTGTTTACTTTTCAAATGAATTGATGTGAAAAGAAATACTAGAATAATAGTAGAATGAGTATAAGAACATGACAACAATCCTGAAGTTAGTTTGTGCATGCATGAGGTTAGGAAATCTAGTCTATAATAGTACTCATGGGATTGGTGGTAGTGGAAAACTGCCTGGGGAAGGGGTACATACCTCATCAACACGGGTACCTGCACAATGAATATTTGTTTACCTAACCTTGAATTGTACCCCACAATTTTAAAATAAAAAAATTTAAAAGTTAAAAAAAATAAAATTATTGTTTTTCAAAAAAATTAAAATAAAATAAAGTAAAAAAATGTTTAAATAAAAAAAACCTATGGAATAATTTGATTCTTTTAAAATATTGAATGTAACTTTATAACACAGAGTAATAATAATTTAAGAATTCCCTTATGCTTGATCATTTATATGTATTTAAGTTTCCAATTTTGGAGATTATAAAATGTGAGAAAAGCTTTCTCCCATACCTTTACTAGTCCCAGAAATTATGTATTTACAAATTATTTTTATTACTTTTGGTTGTTATTGTTGATGGTGCTTATAGTTCATTAATATCGCATTTATTGACTCTCATCGCTTTTATTAATTTTGGTTTATAATTTAATTCTATTTCTAGCCTCTTAAGTTAATTGCTTAGTTAACTTATTTTTTTATTGTTGTTGAGGAATACGTGCTAAAAGAAGTACTATTTTGGTCATATTCCACAAGTTTTAATATATAGTGTCCCAGTCTAAATGGCTTATTTTGTTCCACTAATGTGTTTGATATTTATTTCTCCATAGTTTATAATTTTAATTTTGATATTTTCTCTCTCATTCTACACCAGACTGGGGTATTGGGTTCATTTAATGCTGAGGCTGTTTTGGTAAAACCCTACCAGTGTCCTTGAACATCATATGTTAATTTCAGATTTGGCTATATGAATTTTTATTTCACTTTTAAAAATAAGTTCTCAGCTGGGCTCGGTGGCTCAGCCTGTAATCCCGCGCTTTGGGAGGCTGAGGTGAGTGGATTGCCTGAACCCGTGGGTTCGAGACCCGCCTGGGCAACTTGGCAAGACCTCATCTCTACAATAAATAAAAAAAAATTAGCTGGGTGTGGTAGCACACACCTGTAGTTCCAGCTACTTGGAAGGCTGAGGCGGAAGGATCACTGGAGCCCAGCAGGTCGAGGCTGTGGTGGCCGGGAATGTGCCACTGCACTCCGGTCTGGGTGACAGAGTGAGACTCCAACTAAAAAAAAAAAAAAGTTCTCTAGGTTGGTATATGCAATACTGCAATATTGGAAATATTGGTAAATATTTTATTTTTGCAAATATAATCACTATGCTTTATTTCTTCATAAGGCATTTATTATGTATAAAAACATTTATTCAACTTCAAAATGCTATTTTTGTTTGATTTGGTTATTAGATCTTAATTCAAAAAGGAAAACAGTATCTAAAGTTAAATTAATAATTGATATAGTATTGATAGTTTGGGTGAGCATTTAAAATCGTCAGTGAACTTATCTTTACTGGGTTAATAATTCCCTCTTCTAATCTCTGTCTTAAAAAGATGTGTATTGGCTGTGATAAGCCAAAGTGGAGTACATTTGAATGAATGACACCATTTTTCAAGAGCCATAAAAGAAACTGATTTATACTTTTCCATGATACATTTATCAGTGAAAGAGTTTCTTTATATTGCTCATTGGGAGAATGAAAATACCAGGAAAAAAAGGGGGGTATTGGTTTTATGGTCTTTTATCTTTTTAACATCTCATTCCAGGGTCTGAGAATTTAGCTGGACAATGCTGAATTGTTCAAGGAAAGTCAGAACTTCTGATTTCTACGGCGACAGTGAAGTCTTCATCATGAAACTTTTAAATCATGGGTCAGTTACATGCTAACAGAGTAATGGCCATTTTCTTTCTTCATTAGGAGATATGAATTCTTATTAAGGTTTATGTGTGGTCTATGATTTCATTTTTTATTTCCTGGAAGGAATAGTATCTTGGGCTGGGAAAAGTTCTGAAGTGTAACTTACACACCAGAGATCCCTGTGGATCAGCCCAATGCTGCCCTTACTGGGTCTTTGCCCGTAATCACACCTCTATGTGGTGTCTTTGCTTGTACAGCTTCACCTACCCCCTTATTGTGTTTTCCTTGAGAACTTCCTTAGTAAATTACCTGTGCACAAATCCTTGTCTCAGGGACTACTTCTGGCAAACCTAAGCTAAGATAGGGTGTCATGTTTTATCAAATAATACTTATCAATCACTCATTGTATGCCAAGCACTAGGTAACATTGTTTATATGTGTAACTTATTTAATCCTCTCAATGACTCCATGAGTAGATGCCATTTCTCACTTTACAAGTGAGAGAACTGAGCTTTAGCGGCTTGCTTAGTCACATGGTCAGTTGGTGCGAAAACGAAACCTGAAACTCTGGTCTGTCTCCAAGTCATATTCATAACTTTTATCCTGCATTTCTTGAGAACACATCTTTCCCCTAGATGTTGACTCATCCAGGCTTGACTCATGGTTGATCAAGCCCTCCATCTGAAAAAGAATCTTAAAAGAAAATTATTAAAATGCCAGTGCAAGAACCAAATTCTCATATATTTTCACAACTTCCTTTTCCTAATGCAGAGGATCTAGATTTTTATAACTGTGGAGAAGTAGAAATCTTGTCTAGGAACAACAAAAGATTATAGGCCATGTAGTCTTTAGATTACTCTCTTGAGTATTTGTAGAGTATTAACTTTGTACTAAGCTGAGACAACAAAAAGTTGCATACCCTTAAGGAATCCAAAATTTAGTGATGGTGACTCCCCAATGAAGATCTATATAATCTCATAAATCAGAAGTAAAAAATGGCCTATATCTCTACTTTTCCTAATTAAAATTATAGCACAAAGATATATATATATATTATATATATGACATTTACCACACTGCCTGACACATGGTAAGAGCTCAACAAATATAGGTCATTATTATTCTGTGAGTTGAGGAAGTATATCCCTGACATTATTTTGGCATTAAAAAAAGCTATTGGATTATTTATGAAAAAGCTTGGGATCAATTTCTGGTTTCCCTTTCTACATATAAAGTGTTTGGAAGTTGCCACTTTGTCCTAACAAGTAAAATGCTGAACAGGCTAAAAAAATCAACAACTCTTTCTGGATACATAAGAGTGGTGAGGACACAGGGCAAGCTGCTGCCCCCAAGATATAAACAGGTGAATACAGGGCATCTTGGCTTACTGGGGCAGAGGCTTAGGCATGGAAACCACCATGGGAAACGGTGCCAATGTAGGAAACCTAAACTGTAATTGATGAATTGCTGGAAGCTCAGTGTGGACAAGCCTAAGAGTTAAAAACTACAGGGTGACCCCGTCATAAAAGGGGGCCCCCACACTTCTGTGAATTTTAGTCCCAGAATTCTGGCCAGGTTCTCACAGTAAAATCTAGAAGACAAAAAAAAAACAAGCAGACAAAAAAACCTCTTAAGCTTCTAATGGCAGGAGGAGAAAAAGAACCATTTAAAAGTATTTTAGAGCACTCTTCTTTAACAAGGCCTGCCCTCAGGAAAAACTATTTAACCAGATTCTAACCTGCTGACTTAGGGAAAGGGAAATCTCCAACTCCAGTCAACTCTAGCCATCCTGTCCCACGAAAGGAGGAAGAAAACCTGAGACACACTAGTGACATTCACAGTTCAGAGGTATAGGCTCAGTAAAGATTGAGACCTAATCATAGGACTAGAGACAGTTCCTCTCCCCCTACACCTATCACATTACTAAAGACCTATTTACAGCAGTTCCTTTTGCTCAGTACATTATGTCCGACTCTCAAGAAAACAATTACAAGGCATACTAAAAGTCAAAAAAGCACAATTTGAAGACATAGAGGAAGTATCAGAACCAGACATGGCAAGGATGTTGGAATGAGTAGACCAGAAATTTAAAGCAAAAACAATTAGATGCTAAGGGCTCTAATAGACAAAGTAGCTAGCATGCAAAAGCAGATGGGCAATGTAAGCAGAGAGATGGAAATCTTAAGAAAGAACCAAAAGAAATGCTAAAGATAAAAAACACTGTAACAGAAATGAAGAATACTTTTGGTAGGCTTATTGGCAGATTGGACAGAGCTGAGGAAGAATCTCTGAGGTTGAGGCTATATCAATACAAACCTCCAAAATTGAAAAGCATAGAGAACAAAGATTGGGGGAAAAAAACTCCAAAACAAAAAAAACAAAATAGAATGTCCAAGTACAGGGGGCCAGCCCCTGCAGAGAGATTTAGAGGGTCCCTGGAAGGTGAGGCAGCGTTGGTGATTATTCTGGAGAAATAAAGAGAAAGAAAGAGAAAGGGGGAGAAAGAAAGAGTCTATACTCTGTCTAGTGCAGAAGCCGATTTAATGGGGCAAACTGTAAGCCTTTTATCCTAAAGTTTCACAGGCAAGATCACAAGATTTTCACGTGAACACAAGGCCAGGTGGATGAGGGGCGTCTACCAGGTGTTTCCTCAAGCATGAGGAAGGACAATCCCAATATTATTTCACTGTTCCTTATGCTGGGTTAATGTATCTCACAAACAATACAACAATTCTAACATCATAATCTAATAATCAATAACTTCTAAAGCTTATGCATACCCAACACCTAATGACTGACTTAAATCCTAATACTTTTCTATTCTGTGCTAATTTTACCTGTACTATAAAAAACTCTTAATTATAGCTCAAACCAATTCCTAAAGAATGTGGCCCAGTCCAAAGATCATGCTGGGCCATTTCTAGGAAAAATTGATTATAATCTCTTAATAAAATGACTATTCTAAAATCCTATGTATCTATCTTAATTTCTATAAAAGTTTCTAACTCCTAATCCTAATATATAAAGCTGACCATCAGCAATAAAGCTTCTAAAATAAAACCCAAATACAAACTGTAATTGTACTAAAGTCAAAACTGCAATTAGTAGAAAGTGGGAGCAATGAAATTTCTAAAGTTAGCTGTATTCTTATAAAACCTTAAAGTATCATGTTTGATCATGCTTGAACTAACATAATTCCCTCATGTAGCATGACCTATTCTATAATACTTTCTATGAATAAAATAAATTCAATTTCTATTATATGTAGAAAAAACCTACACTACTTGTAACTAAAGAACCAGTTTAAAAGAATGCAGCCCAGCCCAAAGTGAACGCTGGGCCCTTAGGAATGTGGCCCAGTTCAAAGTTCATGCTGGGCCATTTCTGGTAACTCTAGATAATCATCTATACAATCTAAAGCTGGAAATAGCTCTTTAAATGTATATACTAATTCTACAAATATACTTTTAAATCTTATAAAGAAGCTTGTATCATATATAAGGCTCCCAAATGTGACCTGAGTTTGAACTGTGTTAAGTTTAAAGCTGAAACTGCAGTCTGTGAGAAACGGGAACAATGGATCCCTAGAGTCAGCCATGCCTGTCATACTCTCAGAACTTCATGCTTAGATCATCAAAGTCCCTGCTAGTGGCTCATATCAAACAACAAAGAAGGGAGGAGGGAATGGGCCTTCAGCTCCTGAACCCAACCTGGTGGTCTCAGGGTCCACAGCCCGCCTGGATCCCTAACACTCAGGCGGGCCTCCACGGCCAGCTCCCAACATCCAAGGATTATAGGACAACTCCAAAAAATGTAACATAGGCATAATGGGAATACCAGAAGGAGCAGGAGAAAGGAATAGAAGAAATATCTGAAACAATAATGACTGAGAATTTTCCCAAATTAATGTCAGACACTAAACTACAGATCCAGAAAAAAGTACATTATGCAGAATAAATGCCAACAAGCAAGCAGAATAAATGCCAACAAACAAGCAAACAAACAAACAAAAAACACCTAGGCATACCATTTTCAAACTATAAAAAATTAAAGATTAAATTTTTAAAAATTTCAAAAGAAGGTTTTATTTACAGAGAAACAAGATAAGAATTACATTTGGCTTTCCTTGGAAGTCATACAAACAAGAAGGGAGTGGAATAAAATCTTTAAAGCATTGAGAAAGAAAAACGCTACCAAATCCTAAGTTCTGTGCCCTGTGAAATTCCCTTTCAAAAGAGAAGAAGAAATTAAGTCTTTCTCAGATAAACAAAAATTAAAGAAATTGTTGTCAGTAGATCTGCCTTGCAAGAAATATAACCGAACCTGAATTTATTTTCTTTATAAGGCAGTCTAAGGCTGGTATAGTGGCTTAATGATTGTATCAACCACATAGGTTCTTTCTATGTTTCTTCTCCACCAACTTTGGGTTGGTTGCTTTTTTGAAAAAAAAATCATACTTCACACAGTAGTACCTCTTGTCTACATATATTCATTAGGAGTGTTTTCAGTTATAAAACCTGGTAAGTAGTGACTCAGCCAAACATGGATTTATTTTCTTTATAAGGCTGTCTAAGGCTGGTACAGTGGCTTAATGATGGCATCAAGCACACAGGTTCTTTCTATGTGGCTTTTTACTCATGATTACAAGATGGCTACTGCTGCTACAGAGGAATGTGTTGACCCCAATAATGTGTACTGTTTTATCAGAAAATCAGAAGTTTTACTGAGAGCCCCCAAAAGATTTCAATTTCCATCGAATTTTCCAGGTCTTCTGATTATGTACACCATACTATTAAAAGTGTGTTCTAAGAGCCATCTACATTGGCATCACCTGAAACCTTGTTAGAAAAACAGAATCTCTTAATGCAATACCCATTAAATTACCGGCAGCGTTCTTCTCAGACCCAGAAACAACAATACAGGAATTCACATGGGAACATAAAAGACCACGAATTGTCAAAACAATCCTCAGCAAAAAACAAACAAACAAAGCGGAAGGTATCATACTCCCAGACTTTAAACTTTATTATAAGCTACGATAATCAAAACAGCCTAGTATTGGTGCAAGAAGAGGCATATAGACCAATGGAACAGGATAGCGATTCCAGAAGCCAAACTCCAATTTCTCAACTAACTCACCTTTGACAAAACCTCCACCAGCAGCCACTGGGGAATGGAGAACCTATGATCACATGCAGAAGATTAAAACAAGACCCCTACCTATCACCATATGCAAAAAATCAACTCTAAGTGGATCAAAGACCTAAACATAAAACCTTGAACTATAAGAACATTAGAAAATGCAGAAAACACCCTTATGGAAATTGGAACTGGCAACCAATTCCTGATCAAAACCCCAAGTGCCCATGCCACAAGACAAGATACACAAATGGGACCTCATCAAACTGACAAGCTTCTGCAGATCCAAAGAAACCATCAAGAGAGCAGGAAGATGCCGGACTCGGTGGCTCAGCCTGTAATCCCGTGCTTTGGGAGGCTGAGGTGAGTGGATTCCCTGAGCCCGCGGGTTCGAGACCCGTCTGGGCAACTTGGCGAGACCTCATCTCTACAACACATCAAAAATCAGCCAGGCATGGTAGTGCGCGCCTGTAGTTCCGGCTACTTGGAAGGCTGAGGCGAAAGAATCGCCAGAACCCAGCAGCTCAAGGTTGCGGTGGCCAGGAGCAGCCACTGCACTCCAGTCTGGGCGACAGAGTGAGACTCCAACTCAAAAAAACAAAAAACAAAAAAACAAGAGAGCAGGGAGACAGCCCACAGACTGGGAAAAAATATTTGCCAGCTGTATGTCTGACAAAGGCCTAACATTTAGGATCGACAAGGAACTCCAACGTACTGAAAAGAAAAAAACAAACAGCCGCATTACAAAATGGGCAAAAGATATGAATATTCAGTTCTCAAAAGAAGACATACGAGCAGCCAACAGATACATGAAAAAATGCTCATCCTCACTAGTCATCAAAGAAATGCAAATTAAAACCACACTGAGATACTTCCTAACTCCAGTCAATAACACAAAACACAATAGATACTGGAGAGGATGCGGGAAAAGGGAACACTTCTACACTGCTGGTGGAAGTGTAAACTAGTACAGCCTTTGTGGAAAACAGTCTGGTGATTTCTAAAAGATCTAAAACTCGACCTCCCATATGACCCTGCAATCCTCCTATACTGGGAATATACCCGGAGGAACTCAAATCACTCTATGAAAAAGATACCTGCACACATATGTTTATTGCAGCATTGTTCACAATAGCAAAAACATGGAAATCAACATGCTGCCCATCAAAATGGAACTGAATTTTAAAAAAAGTGCTACATATACACGATGGAATATTACACAAGGAGGACAAACTTATGAACTTCGCAGCAACTTGGATGGATTTAGAATTTATAATACTGAGTGATAGAGTGATCTGTCTCAGAAACAAAGAACCGACTACCACATATTCTCACTTATAAGCAGACCTTGAACAGTTACCGTAATACTATAAGAAAAAGATTGGCAGTAGCAGGAAAGTGCTGATGGGGTGTGTGAGGTGGGATTGGCAGTAGTGGGAATCTGCCAGGAGAGGGGGACACACCTCGACAACAAGGGTGCCTGCATAGTTTGTATACCTAACCCTGAATTGTACCCCACATCTTTAAAATAAAAAATTTTAATAAAAAAAGAAGAGCAGAATCTCAGGCATTATCCCAGGCCTACTGAACCAGAATCTATATCTTAACAAGATTCCCAAATGATTCATATGCACATTTTACGAAGCATTGGTGTTCATCATATTGGCCATAGTTGCCAGACTTTGTTAGTCTGACTCAGATGTAAATGCAGTATGATAAATGACTTCTCTGATAAGATCAAATAGGCTTATGATGGGCAGCCCCGTCACCCACATAATCTTTCATGCTTGATGTAGTTTCTTTGCTAGGCATTCACATCTTTGATTTCTCTGGTAGGCATGACCTTCATTCTTGATATAGAGTTGGCTGTGCTGTTCATGTCTTCTAATTATTCTTGTAAAACCTGCTTTGATACTTCTCTTGTTCCTGACTGATCTTACCAACTGGGGGAGGGATGGTTGGGAGGAGAGTTTCCTCTTCCAGTGAAATACTTGCCCAATTAATTATTGGTTGGGTTGCTTGTTTTTCTTTCTATATATATGTACTTTCAAGAAATTAAGGTTAAAGGTTATTATTGAGCTCCTTAGTTAGTAAAATATATTGTTTATAAAAGTTTTCCCTTTTGGGAGAGTAAAGAAATTTAATCTGTTCCTGTATACTTTGAGATATTTTATTTAAAAGATTGTCAAAGAGCAAATTGATTTTAATTTTCTTTTAAACAAGGTTAATTTTCTTTCATACATGGGTCAACAAAATATCTGCTCCTTTTCTTTTCAAAAGTAAATTCCCTTCCATATGACCCCGCAATCCTCCTACTGGGAATATACCTAGATCTATTCCTTTAAGTAAGGAACTGTATATTAAGACAGTTACTGACTTAAGGGAATAAATCTTTAAGGGAGAATACTTCATAAAGTAATAATGATAAGGGCATAATATAAAATGTTTTAAAATTTGTCCCTAGGTTTTAAAAAATACATTTGATAAGTAATATGGTTCTTCTTTCACATGCTAGTAACTCTTTTATGGGGTTACCTGAAGAGCTGAATATAGATTTTGAATGACTGAAAAATTGGAAAACTGGTATAACAAATGAAGGTTAACAGGGTCAAAATGAACTGTACAATTAAAGGGAGGACAAAGACAATTTGGAGTTAACTATTTGGAAAAAAAAAGTGTGAATTTTATGTGTTAAACACACAATGTCAGGTATTTCAGCACTTCCATATCAGTATGGATAAAAATAAAATGAATATTATCTTTTGGGAAGTACCCTTTATTTATATGCTTTCAGTTTAGGATACAAGAGTTGTATGAGATTTAGAACTGTCGCAAAGATAAACACTGGTCAAAAAGTTAGAAACTTCACCGTGAGATACCACTTCACACTCATTAGGGCAGCTATTATCAACAACAACAACAACAAAAAACCAAAAAACATACAATAACAAGTGCTGGCAAAGATGGAGAAAAATTGAAACCCTTATGCATTGCTGATGAGAAGGTAAAATGGTGTAGAGACCTTGAAAGATAGTATGGTGAGTCCCCAAAAATTTAAGCACAGAATAGTCACATGAGCCAGCAGTTCCACTTCTGGGTATATGCCTAACAGAACTGAAAACAGAAATTTGAGCAGATATTTGTACACCCATGTTCACAGCAGCATATTGACAATAACAACTCAAGTGTTCATTGATGGATGAATAGATAAACAAAATGTGATATCTACATAAAACTGAATACTATTTAGGCTTAAAAATGAAGCAAATTTTGACATATGCTACAGTATAGATAAACCTTGAAGACATTATGCTAAGTGAAACAAGCCAGTCACATAATGACAAATATTGTATGAATTCACTTATATAAGGTGCCCAGAAGAGTCTGATTCATAGAGACAGAAAATAGAAAGGCAGTGCCAGGGGCTGGGGAGAGGCAGGAATGGGGAGTTATTGTTTAATGAGTAGAGTTTCAGTTTGGGAAGATGAAAAAGTTCTAGAGATGGATGAAGATTTAAACATTTTTCTATTATCTCATGTTTATGAGTTTAGCACTTCTCAGAGTGTTATTTCCTCTGTTAGGTAGCTTGGTGTCATTGGGTTCCTTGGGGTTACCAATAGTTCAACAAACATTTGTTGAGTGCCATGACTAATAACCAGGCACTGCAGTAGGCCTTAGGGATACAAAAAAAAAAAAATTAGCTATAGTCCTTGAGTTTAGTGAGGTCACAGATTAGCATGGAAGAAAGACACAGTGATAAGTGGTTGCAACTTAGTGTAATGCAAAATATAACAGAAATATATATGAAGTGGTTGAGAGAGTGGATTCTGGAACCACACTGCTGGAATTTGAATCCTGGCTTGATTCTTTACCAGGAGTGTGATTTTAAGCAAGTTTCTAAATCTGTGCTTCAGTTTCTGTAAAAAGGGGGTAGTCATGATTTTTAAAATTAGGAAACATAGTTTATTTAGAAAGCAAATTGGAAAGAGAAAAAGAGGGGATTCACCTCCCCAAGGAAGGAGAGGGGGCCAAAGCTCAATGATGATTCTTACCTCGTAGGATTATTTAAAGGATTAAATTAAGTCATATTGTGAAGTGCTTAGAAGACTGCTTAACATATGGTCAATACTTAGTGAAGGGCGCAGAGAACAGTCAGAAGGGCGTCCCCAAGATGGCACTGCCACCCTAGACAACAAAGGCCCTAGGTTCCGGCTTCTTCACATGTGGTTCCCCTAGCACACGTCCAATCATTTTCCATAATGTAGCTAGCCTTGTTATATGTCCAATGGGCCTACAACACGGTGTCTGTCCACCATACTCCCAGGCCACTCCTCCAATAAAACCTAGCGCTGCCCCTTCCGGCCACTGTCAGGCTAATAAATACAGCCCTCTCCCTACATAGCTCTCTCTCTCGCACTCTCTCTCTTGCCCTCTCTCCCCCTCTCCTTTTCTCTCTCTCTCTCACTCTCTCACTCTCTCTCTCTCTCTCTCTCTCTCCTTCTCTCTCCTTCTCTCTCTCCCTCCCCAACCCCGTGGCCATAGACCCTTTCCCTTTTTCCCCTGTGGCCGCCGCTTTAATAAAGCTCTTGGTCTATAATGGGTGTGGAGTTGTCACTGGCGCCAAAGTCCTTTCATTGGTGCCATGACTCGGATCAGGTGCTCCCTCGCCTCTGTGTAGGTGTATTCCCGTAGGCGAGAGCCCCGGCCCGGTGCCTGTGGCCACTCCAGCACTCCTGGACCTTCCCCATTGTTTTGAATACATGAGCTGCATCCCCCAGCAACCGTTGGATAGGTGAGTTCCCCAAACACGGAGGCTTAAAACTTGCCTGAGACCACTGGGGGAAACTGACCATTGATCGTCCGGCAGTCCCTCTGGCCTCTGGGCCTCGGCCTTCACGGCCTGCCTCGGCCTTCATGGCCACAGCGGACCCTAAAGTCTTCCTCTTCTCTTTCATCTCTCTCAAACCCTGAAAGCTCCCACAGCTGCCAGGCTGTAGCTAAAGGCTTCCTCTTCTCCTTTATCTCTCTCAAACCCTGAAAACTCCCACGGCTGCCAGGCTGCAGCTAAAGGCTTTCTCTTCTCCTTTTTCTCTCTCTCCTGCCCTTCTTAAGGATTCCCACAGCTGTCGGGCTGCAGCGGGCCCCAGGGGTCCCACATCTGCTAACCCACAGCAGTTTCTCTCTCTCTCCTCCACTCCTTAAGGATTCCTACGGCTGTCAGGCTGCAGCGGGACCCATGGGTCCCACGTCTGCTAACCACAGTGGATTCCATAGGATTCTCTCTCTCTCCCTGCCTTCTTAAGGACTCCCACAGTTGTCGGGCTGCAGCAGACCCCAGGGGTCCCACATCTGCTACCCTACAGTGGATTCTGGAGGGCTCCCACATCTGTCGGGTGATAGTGGACCTCCACGCCTATTGCCCCACAGTACATCCTGTTTGACCGGCAGGAATCTCGAACACCCTCTCACCCGCTGCTCGGTCAAGTGCTCTCTGTCTGTTCCGAAAATTCCTAGCGCTAGGTGCCTTGACCCCTCAGTTCTCCAGGAGAACCCTGGTTGTGCCAAACCTCTGTGATGACAGGCTTTGCCACAGCCACACTTCTTGGGCAGTCGACTCTTCAGGGGACGCCCCGTTTAGTCCTCTGTTCCACCATGGGAGGCTTGTCATCCCTACTGGCCGATTCCCCCCTTAAATACCTCTTAAACAATCTCACTACACTCTCTCTCTCTCTCCCAATATCAAGCCCAAATGCCTAATTCACCTCTATACACAGGACTGGCCAACATATCCCTTAGACAACCAAAATCAGTGGCCCCCTCAGGGGTCCCTCAATCCTGATATTATCCGGGACTTATACAATTTCTGTGAGCGTTCAAAACAGTGGGTAGAGATTCCCTATGTTCAGTCCTTTTCTCTCCTCCGTGAACATCCCTGCCTTTGCCTCCACTGTAATCCCTCCAGCCTCCACCCCCAACTCATGCTGGCATCCGCTGCCTCCTCCACAGCTTCCCTCCCTCCCACTGTTCCACAGGCATCCATGCCTCTTCCTCCAACTCCCCCTTCCCCCACTGCAGGCACTGCAAGTCCCACTCCTACTCCTGCTCCCTCCTCCCCCATCTCAGATTTCGACCCAGCGGACAACCCCCCCCTTACAGACAGCCCCAGGCTCCCCCGCCCCCACCTTCCTCTTCGGCTCCACCCACCTCTACTCCGGCAGCTCCATCCTTATACCCTCCCCTTCCAACAACTCCTCTGGGCAGTCCCCCGGTAACCTGGTCCAAGGCCGCGCCAACCCTCCTAGCCCCTCTTCACGAGGTGGTGGGCATGGAGGGTGTGGTTCGGGTACATGTCCCCTTCTCTATCCCAGACCTCTCACAAATAGAAAAACGTCTTAAATCATACACAACTAATCCTGCCACCTCCCTCCTCTATTTCTAACTTCAACCCAGCAAACTATAAACCTCCTATAGTTTGCTTTTGCTATTCCACTCTCCATCAGTTTCTCCTCCTTCTCACCCCCCACCTTTATCTGAAAAAGAAGGGCTGGCGTCTACAGCCGTGACACCTAACCCTGACCTTCAGTCTTTCTCTTTTGTCTTTGGAGGAGGGGCCAGTGCCAAAGGCCATGGTACTTGACCCCAACCTCCAGCCTTCTCACCCCCCTCCCCTCACTGCTTAATAACCCTCTGGTGGCAGCCCTACAAGCCGCAACAAGTCACCACCCCCACATATACTTAAAAAACCCATTCAACTTTCCACATGGCTTAATAGGTCTCTTCTCAAGGGGGTGGCTGGGACAAAAAGATGTTAAAAAAAAATTCTTCTTTGTTGTGTTCTTATGATAAATTTCTCTCAAGTTATATCTAAACTGGGACTATATCAACCTTCTTCCCAGACAAAAGTAAAGGGATCATGTAAATAAATCCTGTTAACTAACTACAAAAAGGTATTAATAAACAGGCTAACTAGGACAGAATAAAAGAGGTTTTTCAAAGACCAGATAAAAATCCATCAATGTTTCTAAGTCGCCTCTCTGAGACATTGCAGCAATTTATTAATATTGATTTAAACTCTGTGGAGGAACAAACTCTTTTGGCTATGTATTTTATCTCCCAGTCAGCACTGGATATTAGGCGCAAACTCCAAAAATTAAAAAAGGGCCCACAAACCCCTCAATTAAAGCTATTAGACATGGCCTTTAAAATCTTTAACAACCAAGAGGAGGAAAGAATACAGGACCACCAACATAAGCGGAAAGCACTTCAGCTTTTATCTACCACTTTAGCAGAAAAACCCACCACTGATAATCTTCCACCCCAAATGGTCAGTAGCAGAAGGGGTACACAGCCCCCTTCCCAGGTTTATTTCCAATGCTGTCAAAATGGGCATATGGCCAAAGACTGTCAAGCCCTGCCTACCAGCAAAACCCTGTCCCAAATGCAAACAGCATGGACATTGGGCTCATGATTGCCTCATTCGCCCAGAAGGAAGAGAGCACATGACCCAAAGGCTTACTGCAATTAAGGGACACCAGGCATCTTACACGATCTCAAAAGGGGATCTCTTGGGCTTGCTCCAGTCAGATTGACTTGCCCCTAACTTGGTAGCCCCAATGTCTTCGGAACAAACTATTAAACCAACGGAGCCTAGGGTGGAAATATCAGTAGCTGGTGGGGTTATAGCATTTGTTATTAATATGGGGGTTACATGCTCAACTCTACTTAAGTTTCCTGATCCACTCCTTCCTTCACCCCTTTTGGTTGTGGGGGTATAGGGCATTATATCCAGGCCCCTCACTATGCCATTACTTCCATGTGTTCTGGGAAATAAAATATTTCAACACTCTTTCCTTGTTATGCCAACGTGTCCAGCTCCATTATTAAAAAGGGACATGACAAAAATTAAAAATCATATTATTCTTTACCCTGAGCCATCACTACTGTGCTTTTTGGGTGCCTTTATATAACTTTAAATTCCCCTAATAGTTCTACGTTAAAATCTATCTAAGTCCTTCCACTACATATAAACTTATTGCTTTGGTTAGAGCTCTAAGGTTAATAAAAATATAAAAAAGTTGCTGGTATAAGGTATGTTTTTAATAAAAAAGGATAAAGAAAAAATAAATAATTGTATAGGAAAGAATATTGTATGATACATTTTTATTCTATAATAGAATGACTGGTTAAAAAAAGTATAGAACAAAAATAGAAGGTTTAAATGTCAAAAAATGGTATGAGTTTATCGAACATGGTAGGTGAAAATTAGTAGAAAAAAGTAAAAGAAATTCTGTAAACACTCGAGGCTACAAAAAGATCCTATAAATTTACCATTAATATCAATTACACTAATTCCAGGCCTACATGCTACTCAAAGACCAGAACATGAGCTTCTTAATTAACAATCTCTAAAAAAATTTTCTCCTTTAAACAACAGAGGAAAAAAAAAAAAAAGAGAGAGACAAAATTCAATTAGCCCTTCCCCCACTGTCTTTGCTACAGAAGAGCGAGGATTTTTTCTTTTCAAAATCGTTAGACTATCATTTTGGCTAAATAAATAACTTTTACAATAGCTACTGTAATTTTGTGTTATAACATGCTTTTAAAAACTTTGATAGTTAAACTCTTCAAGTTCTTAATTCAGTCTCTAGGGAGAGATAAGCAACATTTTCTCTTGCCAATGTTTACCTGTTTTAAATTCTCAATTTAAGTTATAACCTAACTACATGTCTCTGATGTTTTCAATCTTTCTGCAGATTTTATATCAAAGTGGCTATATTTCCTTATTAAAATACACCTATAGATAATTTACAAAAAAAATATTTCAACTTATGTCAATGAATATATACAATTTATGGAACTTTCACTTTCCAACATTGTTTTTTGGGACAATAACTCTTTTCATCATCGTTTGCTTAATAATCTTTGCCTATGATCTCACTTAATGTTTTATTAGATCCAAATAACATTTGCTTAAGGTTCTGCCATATCCTGTTCATGCCCTTGGAAATAAATAGGTAGAGACATCACTACGGCCCCATCTCAGCAAAAAGTAGATACAAAAGAATAATCTTTGCCCCATTTCCCAGTATTATAAAAAGATTTCCAAGAGCAGGAATAAAAAATGAAAGGTACCTATAAAAACCTAGGAAAAATTTAACTTATTCTTAGTCTTTTGGCCTCAGTGTAGTGATTAACAAACATTCAGGCATTCTACTGAAGGACAAACAACAGTCTATCCCATCCCCCACTAGGCAAATCTTCAGATACAAGATCAGGCACTCATTCCTTTTTGGTACTGCCTCAATGTCCCATACCTCTTATGGGCAGTGACATTCTAGCCAAATTCCAGGCATCCATCACCTTTAAACAGCCCTTAACAACCCATCTCCCACAGCCCATTTTTGGCCCTCCTAATTACTAACGATTCCCCAACTGGCTTACTTCCTCCTTTACCCCCTTCTGTTATAAATCCTCAGGTATGGGGCATAAACTCCCCCTCCTTCTTGTCCCGACTCACCACCCATCCAAATCCAAATCCAAACGTCCTGGATTCAGTACAGGAAACTTGTAGCCCTTGGCCCCTTTCCTTTCTTGGCTTAATTGCCATCCTTCTCACTGTATTACTTACTTGGTCAACACCTACAAATTGGCCATCAACAGTCAAAGCTTTGTTGGCTATTACATACCTCCTCATTATAACTAGCTTCATTCTTATTAAGTGTCTTTTATAAACATTCACTCCTTACAACACTATGTTCATCAGCCTAACCCTCCTTCCCTTATTAATTTTAACCCACCTCAGCGGGGAAACAACTCCATCCACCCCACCATTTCACTGGAGATTCTTTGTAGAAGAGTTCTGTACTTCTAAAGGCCACTCACACACCCAACGTCTGACCACAGCAGACTGCCAGCCATATGGCTGCCAGTCTCGAGTTTCTATTCCCATGTCTCTCTCTTCCATGCGCTCAATTACTTTAACATGGCACAAAGTACCTCAATTCTGCTTTCTTTTTGACCAAACCCAAGATTACTGTAAACGAAACCCTAAAATTTATGGGGGATGCCCAAAAGTCTCTTGCATGATCCACCCCATAAGGATAGAAAGGGTTGAAGGTGATAAATATGTTTTTCTTCTTACTTCACAAGGTGGAGACCACTTCTACTTCAACATCAAACATCCCTGGGAAAACATGTGGGAAAAGGCGGTGGTATGCAAGGTCTACAACAGAATCCAAGACTCCACCCCAGTAGGAACCATCAAAATTTACCACACCTATGTCCGAATTCAGCCAAGTATCCCAAACTTAGCCCTTGTAATAACAAAACAAGAGGCAATATTACAAACCTCCATAAAACAGACAACCAAAGCCAC